>NC_009418.2:1166272-1443884 GCF_000002875.2 Leishmania infantum JPCM5
TCTCGTTCCGCTTTTCTCCTTTTAATTTTTTTTGCTTTGCTTTGGTTATCTCAGGTTCTTCCTTCACGTGTGTGCGCCGCTCTTCTCGTTTTCTGTGTTGTCCCTCCCGCCGTGTCGCAAGCGCAGCGGACGTGCGTCTCTTGTTTGTTTTGACCTTTTTTTTGTCTTGCGTTCAAAGGCCTTTCAAGAACAGCGCACACGATGAGCTCCATGCACAGCCCTGCTCACGACTCCTGCACGAGCTTGTCAACCGGAGATGACAGCCACCACTACCAGCGGCAGCAGCGGGAGGACGATGAGGAGAGGTGGGACATCACGGTTTCTTTTTCTTGCGGAGGATGGTTCCAGATGTACTTCTTTGGAGCAGCCTATGCCCTCGTCGACTCTGGCGTGCTGCAGCGCTGGTACTGCGAGGGCAAGCGCGTGCGCTTTACCGGTGTGAGTGCTGGCGCCCTGGCAGCCACGTGCCTTGCCTCTGGGCAGTACGACATTCTATCAGTGAAGCAGTTTGCGTCGGCCGCCGCCGAAGACTATCGGAGCTCTGTATTTCATTGTTTTCGCGTAGGGAAGTACCTGACGGCTGCCATCGACAACTTTGGCACCAACTTGCGCGCCGTTGACACCGACCCCCGCATGCGTCAAGTGCTGATGAGCGGATCGCTTGAGGTCGGCGTGACGGTGCTGCCCAAGTTGAAGTCGAGACTGATTAGTAGTTTCTCTAGCTACGCCGCCATCCGAGAGACGCTCCTTGCGTCATGCTGCCTGATGCCGCTGGTCGGTATGCCGTTCAAGATGGAGAGCACTGGTGAATGGTGCGCCGACGGCGGCATTAGCAACTTCACGCCACGCATAGAGGAGGAGAACACCATCTCCGTTTCAGGCATGTACTTCCAGGATGCCTCGGTGCGGCCACGCGTGTTTGTGCCGTCATGGTGGGCGCTGCATCCGCCGAACGCGCAGAAGTACAACAACCTTTTCTGGATGGGATACAACGACATGATCGACTACCTTGTCTCCGTCGGGCACCTCAGCGTGGCCGATGGCAACCGCCTACTCAAACAGGAGGTCGATTTCCGCATACATGACTCCTACCTGGAGGTCGCCTTCACCTTTTTCATGGAGCTCATGATGTTGATGTACATCAGACCTGTTGTCATCATCTTTGTGTACGTTGAGCTCGCCATCTCGATGATTTGGTGGGCGGCCAAAGGCATCCTCACGTGGGACGGCGCCTCATTTCGTAACCTCTACGACGGCTTCCGAAACACCATCTCGCTCCGCACGTTGGGGCGTCTCATCTTTGGCTCCAAGATATCAAGCAACGAAGAGCGGTTATCTCGACAGAGTCGAGTGTTTCGCGTGTTCCAGCCTGTGGTGCTAGGCGGCAGCAAGAAGACCGGCCGTAAGTGCTGGGGCTCGAGTAGTGCGGTGCTGCTTGAACGCGTGCCCACGCTCTCACCCAACGCGCGCCGCGCTGCTCCCACATCTCTCAGCAAGTAAGGAAAAGGTGGAAGAGCAGAGGCAGCACACGTAGGCAAATCCGAAAAGGTGTCCCTCTCACTCACCTTCTCCCCGTTGGGCTATCGGCCGTTTTTTGAAGACGAGACTAGTCATGTAGCCGCAATAAGACGCGAGAGAGGGGGTGAGCTGGCTTTGCGCGAGGCAAGACCTCGTCGGGCCAGCTTCTTTTGCGAACTCTGAGCGAAAAGAACCACACGATGTGCTCTCTTCGTCTTTCGTGTGCTTTTTAGATGACGAGAGAAAAGAAGAAACGGAGGGAAGGCTATGTGTGTGTGAGCGCATGCGTGCGGCAGGGGCGGGTGCAGGAACTCCGTGGCGCGTTGTGAAGACGTTGAACTGGCCATCTGTAAGGGCTGCCGATATGTTTTTCTCCTCCCAAGGAAGCGCACAGTGCTAACCCCCTTTTGGTTGTTCTTCCGTTCGCTTGTATAGCGCACAGCTGATCGTCTTTCGCTTTTAAAACGTTTCTGACATTCCGTCTTTTTACAGCCACCTGATGTCGAACTTTTCGCACCTTAACGGCTGCTGACTGTACTGCAGTCCTCACTTCGACTAATACCGTTTCTGCTGCTCTCTCTCTCGCTCAGTACCGTTCTAGTCTCTCGGTTATCGTGCCGGAACGCCGAAAGCAGCCATTTTTCTCGTTGTTGGGCTCGTCTTCACCTGTTTCCTCTGTTGTCGCCTTTCATCTTTGATGCCGATGAGCGGGGAAGGGGGACACACCGCACAGTGCCTGGTGTCTCAGCGTCCAGTGCGCCCACGCCAACGCTGTGTGTGTGTGTGGGGAGGAGCCCATCAGCACCCCTCCCCTCTCCTATCCGCTGTCAGTGCGGAGCCGCTTCTCGCCCTGGCCCTGTCAGGGGGATGCATCGCTACGGATGCCGGCGGTGTGGGCCTGGATCGGCGCAGGCGCTGGAGCGACCTGCGGCGGTGCGCGCGTTTATATCATCGATATGGTAGGCACAAGTGCCAACCTGGCTCGAGCGTGTCTCACCGGGCCGTGCCCACCTACTAGGGGGGGAGGGACCCTGAGGCGCCTCGAGTGGGGATGCGGGAGGTGGCAGCCGGCATGATGCGGGTGCGGCTGTGAGGCGACCTGCGCAGCGGGTGCTGGGTAGAGTGTGAGGCAGGGGCCGCACTCACACGGCGGAGTCGGTGCATTGCCCTAACGCGTGCCTGGTAGCGCGTGGCACAGAGAGATGGACCTGTGACGGGCCTGGCAGAGTGGGGTTGTGACCTGCTGTTGTACTTCAGAGAATGAACAAGCTCACAAATAGAAGTGATCTTTTCCTAAGGTCGTCTTTCTTTGCGTTCTGTGGGTATTCTACTTGGCGGATGATGAGGTTGCCGCAGATGTGTTGCGCCTTTTTGTGTCTGTGTGTGTGTCCATGTTTTTTTTTTCCAACTCCTGTTTTGTGTTTGGGTTTTGTTTATCTTGCCTGTTTCGTCTCTGTGCGCGGAGTGCGGTCATCGTGGATGCGTCGTGGTCAATGCGCGTCCTTCTTGCGTTTCCCCCTCTTTCTTCTTGGGGACTCATCTGTTTTCATCCGCCACCCAGCGCCTCGTAAGTGTCTTTGCGTTCCTGTGCTCGCGGGTGCCTTTTTTCGACTTGCTCTTCTTTGTTGTTAAGTTTCACGCGTGCTACTCCTTCGTTTTGGGGTGCTGTGGGGCTTCTTTTTTTTTGTCAGCGCTAGTCTTCTCAGTACGCTCTACATCCGTGGCTCACCCTTCATTTGCCTCCATGTTCATGAACTCTCTTACCTCCCGACCGGTGTGTGATTGCTGGTATCGACACGAGGTGAGGACTCGCTATGTCCGCGTTGTCCTGTCTTATAACCCAGAGGGGCATCTTCCTCTTGATTATGCTCTTCATTCTCCTTTTGTGGCTAAAGTTTCCCTTTTTTGTTTTTTTTTTGCGGTTGTGTTTTTGCTGTTGTTGCTATTGTTGTTCCTCCTTTGCTTCGCGGCACGTAGCTCCACACGTTGGCCGCTACCGGAACTTCTCCCATAAGTATCTAAATTTTTCTTTTTTTTTTCATTGTGTGCGTGTGCGTCTTCGATTGGACCCGTGATCAAGGCCTCTTCTCCCTTTTTTTCTGCTTTCGCCCTGTTGTGGCTCCACTCTTGCCCTTCTCGTGTTTGCATGTGCGTTGTTTGTCCAAAGCTGCCCATACGTATGATTGTGCACGCACTCCTCCTCCTATGATGTACGCGCCGTCAGTGTGCGTTGTAGCGCATTATCCTCATGGCGCGTGCACATCTATATATATATATATATATGTGTGTGTGTGTGTGATTGTATAAGAATTAACTGCACGTGTTCTCCTCCTTTTTTAGTGTCAAAGCCGCCTTCGCGGTGAGGATGGGGGGCCACGTCCTTCGCTGCGGTACACATGTGACTCCTCTTATGCTATTTTCCGTCAGTACTTTCATAACTGCCCTTGCTGCAGGAGACAAACGTGCGCAGCGGCTGCGGCAGGTACCTGGAAGCGGCTAGGACAGGCAATGTGAGGGCACAAACTTGACGAAGTACAATGAATGCGCACGATCACCGTAGAAGCCCTCCCCTCCACTCTCCTTTCCAATATGTCGTGCAAGATACATCGGATAGAAATGTGTGTGTTGGTATAAGGATGCCTCACATTTTCGTTTTTCTTCGTGTCTTCCCCTACTTTCTCTACGTGTGTACCCTTCAAACCTTCCTCTTTTTCTCGCCATCCTAGACAAAAAAAACACCGAAAACGCGCAAAACACTCCCTACAACCCCCACCCCCTGCACTCACCGTCCCCTCCCCTCCCCCTTTTTCGTTTCACCTCTGCGACCCTCTGTCTCTCTCTCTGTTTCTATCGTTTCTCCGTTTTATTATTTCGATGTGCTTTTTTTTTGGTTTGGTGCTGCGTTTTCTTCGTTCTTCTTTCTCACGCCGTTCGGGTGGTAGCCGTGACTCTCCTCTGCCGCACGTGGTGGTCGCTTCCTCTTTCGCTTCTTTTTTGTGACCACCGAGAAACTACCCTGGTCTTTTTCCTGCCCTTTCTTTGCGGCTTTAGCGAGCCTGAGTCACGTGTGTGCTGCTGTGGATGCTGCTGTGGATGCTACTGTGTGCACGACGGAGGGAATGCATTCACTCATCGCCCAGCGATGAGGCCTAACTCCAAACTTGCAACGCAAGCACACACACACACACAGTGAGAGAGATGCCCCTCTGATGATTCCTCTTTGTTTCTCTTTCGACGCCCTTCTTTTGTTGTTGTTCGCGCCTTCATCTCTCCATCTGTGATTTTCTGCGTGCCGTCCACCCTACCCACCACTCTTTCTCATATTCATGCTTCGCGTGTTCTTTTCCGTCCCCCTAGTTAGCGCGTTTGTATGCCGATGGTGTGCCGGTCTCTCGGTCATACCGTCCATGCATTGCTTGCCTCTCCGTTCGTTTCTGTCTGCCCTCGTGCCGCACACCCGATCTGTTTTCTCTGTGCGGAAGAAGCCTCTCGGTTAGACAACAAAGATCTCACCTCACCAGCACTTGTTGTGCCGAGAGAGGGGAATCGAATGGAATCGGTAGGGGTCGAGCTATAATGCACAGCTATCTAGCGCAGCTGACGAGTGCATATGATTATCAGTGGAGGGAGACGGAGGGTCTATCTTCTGCTCGGCATCCCAGCTTTTACTCCCCCCCTCTTTTCATTGGCACCCATCTTTCGTTTCACATTTTTCACGATTTATTTACGCGAGTCTTTTTCTTCTTTTTTCTCCCTTCTGCGCCTCCATCTCACGAGGTGTGTTGTATGAGCAGCAAGTTTGCTCTGAGGCCCTACATCACTCTCTCCCCTCCACCCCGTATCTCTCCTCAACTGTCTCGAGCTCTGTCCACACTATGTCTCTTGCATCACGTTCACAGGGTCCCATCCTCTATGTACTGCGAGTGGGGGGGGGGCGCTGTGCGCATGTATGATTGTGAAGAAGGTGGTCGTTTACTGTGACGTAATGCATGCGCGGGTGTCAGTGACCGCCTGCGTGTATGTAAATGTACGCGATTGGTTCGTGCACAAATGTAGGCTGAACCGCCAGACTCGCCTCGCCCGCACATTGTGAGATCAGCATGGCACATTACTTTCAGACAGCGGATCCACAAGAGCATCGTTCAAACGTTTGTATTCTTGCTTACAGTGGCCTTGCACTGTACACGATCCATGTACGCACGTACCAGCAGCAGCTCGCATATGGCCAAATGGGAACCAGAGCACACAACCATGGCCGCCGATGCGCGCAGTCTCAGTTCAACTCTAACTTATTGGGTCGTGGTGAGGACCTTTTTTCGTATACCCAAGCCGCCGCCCGACACACACGCCCTCCCTACGCTGCTATCAGCAGAACCGCGGCTGGCCGATGATGAAAAAAAAAAATGGACTGTTCTTTTAGCTGTACACGGGCAGCCGTCTCTCAGAGGGCAACTCCTACGGGAGATTACTTTCTAACGCGCGTTCTTGGTATTTGTGCCCTTCTGACGCTCTCTCTATCTAACCCTCGTGATATGCTCGTGCGTGCACATCTCATTGAAAGTAATCGACGACGATGATTCTGCCTCCTTGGTACATTCTATGTATTTTTTTTTTCGTTTTGTGTTCCAATACTGGCTTGGCCGGCGAGGATGCTCGGTTTTGTTTCTTCATTCGCCTTTTCGCCACACTGACGCGCCTCGCATGGCGCCCACCCTTTTTCTCCTTTCTTTGAGAATTGCCGCTCCCTGCCGCGTGCTCCCTGATGAGCGGGGAAGGGGGACACACCGCACAGTGCCTGGTGTCTCAGCGTCCAGTGCGCCCACGCCAACGCTGTGTGTGTGTGGGGAGGAGCCAATCAGCACCCCTTCCCTCTCCTATCCGCTGTCAGTGCGGAGCCGCTTCTCGCCCTGGCCCTGTCAGGGGGATGCATCGCTACGGATGCCGGCGGTGTGGGCCTGGATCGGCGCAGGCGCTGGAGCGACCTGCGGCGGTGCGCGCGTTTATATCATCGATATGGTAGGCACAAGTGCCAACGTGACTCGAGCGTGTCTCACCGGGCCGTGCCCACCTACTAGGGGGGGAGGGACCCTGAGGCGCCTCGAGTGGGGATGCGGGAGGTGGCAGCCGGCATGATGCGGGTGCGGCTGTGAGGCGACCTGCGCAGCGGGTGCTGGGTAGAGTGTGAGGCAGGGGCCGCACTCACACGGCGGAGTCGGTGCATTGCCCTAACGCGTGCCTGGTAGCGCGTGGCACAGAGAGATGGACCTGTGACGGGCCTGGCAGAGTGGAGTCTCACTCACGCTGTGGGGCAGAGAATGAACATGTTGAAATAAGTGTGTGACGTGTCACCAAGGGCCTAGTGCATCGCTCTTTCATCTACCTTCTTCCTGTGTGGATATGAGAGTATGTTGCGTTATCCACTTCTCTTTTTTTCGGACTTTGGGGCTTGGGTTGAGGCAACTCCGTCGCCCCACTTGCAGGAGACCAACGTGAAGGAAAAACAGACTGGCGGTGCAGCGCGCGACCAGTGTGAATGAAACAGAATCAAAAACTGACGCCGTGGCGACGCTCCGCTCTTTCTTAATATGGCGCACTCCTGTTGTGTTGTTACTGCTTGATCTGCGGTGACTACCGTCTTCACGGGTGCCATGGACCCAAGTGATGCCTCGAAGCGTTGAAGCAAAATGTTTCTTCCCGAGAAGTAGGGGCTTCACGTGCATCGGTGTTCTTCTCACGTGCGTGATTCGATGGGTTCTTCGACATGGTTGGTCATTTTTTCGTGGCCTCCATTGCTCACTTACCTCCTCTCTCTCTCGCCAAACGTCTCTTTTACCCCCTGTGCGTGTCGCTTCCCCGTAAAACGTGAGGGACTCGAGGGGCAGCAGCCTGCATCAGTTGAAGTCGGATCGAACTCACTAGTGCGCCTCTGCAGCTCATATTACAAGACCAATGCTGCGTTTGACGCGCCGCTCGCTGGTGCAGCGCTCTCGGATGACGTTGGAGGCAAACTTCAAGAGCCATAGCGCTGCCGCCAACCCTGCCACTGACGCCTCTGTCACGGGCAAGGTGAAGGCAGAGTTGAAGAAGATGATCAAGATCCAGCTGGTGCTCATCCCTATCTGCGTAGTCTTTATGGTGTGGATGTACCCCACCCCCACAGAGGAGGATGAGCGGCGAATGCGGCTGGAGTATGAACGCAATGCTGGGTGGAAGACGTAGTGTGGAGCTTGGCGGCTTCTCTGCTGCCTTTCGGTTCCCTGTGAGCTGACGGCGCGTTGTTTTTGTGTAAAGGCACGCGTTTATGTGTGGCTGTGCATCTTTTTTTTCCCGGCCGTGGTGTGCCCATGTCTGCCTCGCTTTCGTGGTTGTTGTTGCTTACAGAGGCAGAGTAACGGTAAACGCAAAAAAAGGAGGGCGAAGGGAAAACAAAGGGGGTGAAGAACGGCACGCGCACCCGTGTCAAAGGCCCTGCGAATGCCGAACTCATAGAGCTCGCTATCTCTCTCTTTCTACCATATGCATCTCTTCGTGCTGCCAAAACGAAAGGAATGAAGGCGACAGCGCTGTGCGTTGTCAACCGACTTGTGCCGATGGCCGCGTTTTGTGCGCTTCCCTTCTTTCCCACAGCAGTCACTGCGAGCGCAGAATGTCACCGGCGCGGTGGGCGAGACGCCAGCAACAATAACAGCAACAAAAAAAATAGCACACGCGCTCGCTACCTAACTCATTGCTTCTTTCATCATGCGCTCTCGCGTGCACCTCTGCGGCATCATCATCTTCCACGTCACTGTTGTCGTTTGGCTCCAAAGGATCGCCTACGATATCTCCCATTCAGCGTCGATAGTGAAAGCTGTAAAGACGGTGCCTATAGAGATAGGAAGAGAGCGCGGCCGACGAGAAGCCGAAGACAGCGGCTGTGCTCACGGGGCAGCGCGCACTTCGATTTAATACCTCTCTGTCCTCGCACGGCTTCTTTCTCAGGCACAGAGATTTACTTCAACTCGAGTGCATGCGTGCAAAGAGTGCCGCCATGCTCCATCGGTCATTCGCTTCGCTCTTCCTGAAGGGCATCTTCAAAGTCAATAAGCCCCCCGTTACGGGCTACGAGATCGCCGAGCTACCCAATGAGAAAGTGCTTCATGACTTCATGCAGTTCTACCGCACAAAGGGGGTGGTGGTCGTTCTGCACAGTGGCGCCTCGTATGCCGCAGCCGCTGCGGCCTCCTCCGGCGGGTCGCGCTCGACCCTGACGAGTGCGTCAGCCAACTCTTCTGGAAAAGCTCACTCAGCCGCGACAGCGAAGTCGGCATCGACGCCAAAGCCCAAGACGGAACTACTGCAGGACCCTCTTACTCGATCATTCATCTCTTCCATCAACGCGATGAACTTAGGCAATCCAGAGGAAGTAAAGCTGGCCCTTGTTCCCGGGCCGCAAGCGCCGTGCTTCGTAGAGGAGCACAACGTCATCACGTACCCGACCTCGTTGCTGTTCTTGAATGGGCAATGCATTTATCGCGTCGTTGGTGCGCGGACGCGTGAGCTGTCCATCAAGTCCCTTTTCATGCTGCGCAATGGAGGGCGAAACATTTTCTCGCGCGACTAGGTCCATTTAGTGTGCACTTGTGCTACAGAGCATGTGAGGACTGCCTTTGCATGTGGTAACGAAGTCACGCGGCGCTCACGCAGGGTGGTGACGCGAAACATACCTGCATGGGTTATATGCGACGGTTGAGCGGTGCCGGTATTGTTTATCCCGTCGTTTAGGGAGGCACACTCTTTCCTACTACCTCCTTTGCCCTACCGAGACGGGTTTGGTGGACCGCTCGTATGGCGGTGTTTTGCTCCTCACAGAAGGGGGCTAGTTCGGGTAAGAGTAACGTCAGTAGAGAAATGCAAGGAGCACGGCGAGTCGTGCTCTTGTTTCGTGAAGTCGACTGGTGTTCTGGAGAGCAGAGGAGAGATGCAGATTGGGCAGCGAGGGGTGTGTCTTTGTCGACGGGCATCCAACTGCGCTCTCTTGCTACGCGGAATGCAGAGGGCCCTCTGCATATACGACAGTACTGAATCCGCGAACGCTTGGTGATCTACCCGTCCTTCCTCGCACTTACGTGCATGGCTCTCTGGTCGAAAAAGTGTTCTCCCTCGAAGCAACTGCACTTCCCTCCGTTTCCTCGTCTGGGCTCACCATGAAGGTGGCGTGTGAATACCCCTTCCTTGCCCCTCCCGGAAATTCTTTCGCTTTCTTGCAGATGCCGCGGTGAGTGGTGACTCTTCTCCCTGAGCCTACACCCCCTCTCTCCTCCTTTGCCGTCATACAACAGAGTCGTCATCTCTGTGTTAGCTAACGTCCTTTCTTGTTTCGTGAGTGTGCCGTGTCAGTGCGGCACAGCACAGGAACTCGTGGCGGCGACATGCCAAACGGGCTGCTTGTGTGTCTCCCTCGTTTGATGCACGGCGTCGGACTCGTCGCTGACATAACAGTGCTGCCTCTTTGACAGCACAGCGCGTCTTCGGCATCTCCTCGAAAGCTACTTTGACCCACCGCATGCTCGCTTCTCTTCTAACCAGGGGGGAAGAGGAGCGCGCCGCCGACATCATGGGGTTGCGTGTTCGTTTTCACTTCCACTGTCGCGGTTGCCAGGACGGATGAGGAATGCCTGTTTCGGCTGGACCGTCCGGTCTTGTCCGCGCTGCTCAACCAGGCTGGCGGGTTCTGCACGGTAGGGCTGGTCGCTGGCTACCACTACCTCATCTCCAGCGCTTGCACTTGTGGCCGGAGTCAATGGATGAAGACCAACGCAACGCTCTTTTTTTGGTGACTCTTGACGCTGTCACGCTCTCCAGCAGTGCTCGCCGACTCAATGCGGAATTCACGCGCCTGCAGTCGCAGGGACGCGGCGCAGATGAGCAGACCCGCAAACAAGATTCGGTGGGTGGTGGCTTTGACGGCTTTTGTGAGGCGGATACTGGAGCCGCAGGCACGCGCAGACTCTCGAGTAGCTTGTAGAGGCGCACACTGCGGCCGCCGGCCTGCCGCTGTACCCCGCTGCAGGCCAGGTGCTCCGCACCGGGTTCCAAATTCATGAGGAGAGTCTCCATCGGATTCGAAGCGTTGGACAAGGTCACAACACCGGTGATCCTCGAATCCGCTCGAGCCCATCGCGGGATGTGTACACGGTCACACCTTAGCCGTCGACCCGAACGGTGTTGTAGGGTGATTCCCTGAGAACCGCGGCGGCTCATGTACGAGGCCCAATCGGCGAAGGACAGCCGCGATTGCCACGAAGCCGTCTGAGAGGCGGCAAACTGCCCTCAGAATTCTTTCTCCCTTCAGCGTTCTCCGAGGGATGATTGTTTTCAAGCGCATCTATGGGGGAAGGCCACCGCATCGATTCTCGGCCGATGCCGTGCCGTGTTCCGCTACAATCCTCCCCCTCCCCCGCGCACTGCAATCTGACGTACCCTAC
Organism: Leishmania infantum JPCM5; assembly: GCF_000002875.2. Classification (NCBI taxonomy): domain Eukaryota; phylum Euglenozoa; class Kinetoplastea; order Trypanosomatida; family Trypanosomatidae; genus Leishmania; species Leishmania infantum. Next base: position 1,177,258 of record NC_009418.2, read on the forward strand.
ATCAATCAACTGTACAGCTAACAATGGGCAGCGCAGCGGCGACCGCCCAGGCTGTTTCCTCTACCCTCTTTACTCACTCTCACGCTGGAAAGGCCACCGACGACATTCGAGGCACGCGCAGATGGGCCCTGTTCACAGAAAACGAGTGAGGCATCAGCATGGATACGTACGATCAGGGTATGCGAGGTCCGGCCCTGTCGATAGCGTTTTCGTAACGGATAAAGGCGACCCGCGAGTGTCGCGAAGACGTGGTTGAATATTTTTGCCTCTGCGCGGCGGAATGCTCAGAAGCTCACAAACCGAGCATGAGCCCTCCTCCCTGCTATGAGCATCACGTTCTTATCCTTTCCTCTCTTCTCTATCCACCCAATAACGCGGCACTGCTGTGCGCGTTTTTTGCATGCGTTGAGGTGTCGCGCACGCTACTGTTGTGCACAGCTGTCCACTCGAAGTTTTTTTTTCGCTTTTCGTTCTTTTTTTGCAGCCCTCTGCGTCTTCGGATGGAGGCTATCCACTCTGCCGAACTCGAAGAGAGAAACGCGAACTGAACGTGACGGCTTCAGGTGCGTGTAGGTCTATCTCTCCATATGCGTCAGTGGACGTTTCAGTGCCCGTGAGCGCTATCGCTGCTTGTAATGGGTATCGACGCCTTCTGCCTTGTCGCGTGTCTCCGAAGTTTCTTCGCCCCCCCCCCCCGCCCTCTTTTTTTTCTCTCGCCAGCCTCCTGCTGCATTTGCTAAGTTTGCGTTCCACCCCAGCCTCCTGTTCTCGCCATATGGCTTCGTGGGGTTCCTTTTTGTTTCTTGCTCGTATCTCGCACCCGCTCTGTTTTGAAGCTGTGATGCCGTTCTTCCTTCGGTTATAACTATGAATTCTTCGCCTTTTTGTTCTTCCTGCTGCGGCTCGAGCGATGTCTTCATGACATGTTGAGGAGGCACACCACACAGTGCCTGGTGTCTCAGCGTCCAGTGCGCCCACGCCAACGCTGTGTGTGTGTGGGGAGGAGCCCATCAGCACCCCTCCCCTCTCCTATCCGCTGTCAGTGCGGAGCCGCTTCTCGCCCTGGCCCTGTCAGGGGGATGCATCGCTACGGATGCCGGCGGTGTGGGCCTGGATCGGCGCAGGCGCTGGAGCGACCTGCGGCGGTGCGCGCGTTTATATCATCGATATGGTAGGCACAAGTGCCAACCTGGCTCGAGCGTGTCTCACCGGGCCGTGCCCACCTACTAGGGGGGGAGGGACCCTGAGGCGCCTCGAGTGGGGATGCGGGAGGTGGCAGCCGGCATGATGCGGGTGCGGCTGTGAGGCGACCTGCGCAGCGGGTGCTGGGTAGAGTGTGAGGCAGGGGCCGCACTCACACGGCGGAGTCGGTGCATTGCCCTAACGCGTGCCTGGTAGCGCGTGGCACAGAGAGATGGACCTGTGGCGGGCCTGGCAGAGTGGAGTCTCACTCACGCTGTGGGGCAGAGAGTGCACGTCTTCAGGCAAGAACTTCGAGCTCACTCAAAATGGACGCACCGCTGCTTCTGCGTCGTTGTAATTTTCTGACCTCTCTGGGGGAGAATGAAATTTGCATTAAGCGCTCGCGGCTTCGGGGCAAAAGGGCCTCTGCCCTTTGCCCAGCGGCGGTGTTGACTGCCCCAGGCTTCACGGCGCGCATGGGTTGCATCATCGAAGCTTGCCGCGCTGAAGGAGAAGGTAGCGGCGGTACTGCGGCGAGGGGTGCGGAAAGCGAATGCGCAGTGCCTTCTTCATGATGGATCATCTTATCTGCGTAGCGCTTGTTGGCCTTGTATTCCTTTGCGAAACCTCCCTCTCTCACGTCTCCCATCATCTTTTTCTGCTTGCCCGCCATTATCTGGTTGTTTCACGTACATGACAGCAGACGCAAACACCACACAAAAGCTTCTTGAAAGGTTTGTGAACCCTGTCTGCGTGTGGATGCAGGAAAACGCAGTGTCTCACATTTGTGTGCTTGTGTGTGTGTGTGTCAGATCGACTAACCGCGGATGGTTTGTTCCCTCCTGTGGTCTCTTCGACCCGTGATGAGTTCCACAAAAGATCAGGGCCGGCGGCCGGTGATCGCGTCTTACCGGTGCGATGAGCATGTCTTTCCCGAGCTCCCCGCGACACATCCCTTGTCGGTGCGGCGGCGGGAGGTGCAACGCTTCCTGAAGGGTGACGGCACCCTTGGCCGCCGTGCGTGGAACCCTGCTACGAAGGACGAGCTGCATCCTTTTCCGCAGCCAGCCCTCAACAACACCACTACTTGCTACAACGGCGTCGACGTTGTTGCCACTCACTTCCCCGAGACAGTGAAGGGCACGGCATTTCTGAAGATGCAGGAGACAGTGTTGCCGGCGGTGTGGACGCACAACCGTGACCGGGCCTGCGCCTCTACAAAACGTCACACATATCGGTGTGAAGCGCTGGAGCGTCAGGAAGTTCCCCTTAGCTTTCTGGCCACTGTCATTCGCGACGACAACAACCCTGAAAAGAGGCGCCGTCAGGAGGGGTGGTGTGCGAGCACGACGCTGGAGGGGTTCCGCGGCAACCGCCACGCAGCTCCCGCCGCCGAGGGCGTGTTTGACGCTAAGGCCCACCGTGAGCTGAACAAGATGCTAACGGCAAGGCTTAGCGGGGGATATGTGAAGCCGTACAACCGAGTAAAACACCTGAACTCATCGCTCGAAAAGCAGAAGGAGCTCCAGCAGAAGGCGGCTGCAGATAGCCTCATCAACCTCTACGCTTCCCAACCTGGTCCTGCAGCGTTCAAGATGAGCAACGCTGACGAGTGGTGGGACATTGATCCTGTTGCTGTGACAGGCGACATGAGGAAGCGCATAGACGAGATGAAGGCGAATCCATACAGCACAATCTTTCGTAGCACTACCTTCGCGACCACCCCACCCAGGTCATCGCGTGTATAATAGTACAAACTCAACGTCTTCATGGCATGCGCCTGGTTCCTAACCGTTTCTCACACCTGTGCTTGCCACAGCACCAATGTGCGTGCATGCACGTGTGTGCGTATTCGTTTGCATGTTAACCTCTTGATGTACGTATGTATGCTCATCTCTTTTTCTTCCTGCGTGCGCGAGTGTACGTGCCGGACGCCTCTTTCCTCCAAGGCGGCGCTTGCTCGAAGCACAAGCGTAAAAGAAGGACGAAACGAAACGAGAAAAACAAAAAGATGGGCACGCCTAAAAAGAAATGGCCCCAAAGGGAGGTGAGTAGCCGAGGAGCTGTGCATCAAGGCAGCGGCTTCCGAACTGCTGCTTACGCCACTTGCGAATACCGCCGCTCATGCGCGTCTGGTTTGAGCACAACTGCGGTGTCTGCTGCTCTCCCACGCCTCATTACTGCCCTCATTGGCGCGCCTATAAGCGCAAAATCACACGCATCCCCTCACCCACGGCGGTGTCTTGTCGGGTGTGTTATCTCGAGCTTGAGGGTTTGGGGCGGGTATAGTCAGGTGCGCTCAAAACCTTCGACGACATGTGCAAGGCTGCTTCTTTGTCGGTTACGGAGTCATTTAGGGCATTACACGCGGCGTCTGGCGTCTTTTTGTTATCCTGGTCTGCGCGGGTGCGAGTCCAGACATACACACGCATACACACACACACACACAAAATTATCCTTCCATGAATCGTGACCCGCAGAATGCGCTGCTGCTGGAGCAAACGGCGCAGAAGGTAAAGCGCCTACTTCTCCAGCGCAGCCCGTCCGCGGTGAACGGCATTCGAAGCTTTAGCCGGTCTCTCGGGATCGCCGACGACCTCGGCAGCACGCAGGTGACCGCAGAGGAGCTGCAGCGTGCGCTTCAAGAGAACAATGTTTCGCTAGAGGAGCACGAGATTCAAAACATCTTTACCGTGCTGGATCGCAATGGTAAAGGCACGATTGATCCCACAGACTTCATTGCTGTCATGTGCAACAACCTCAGTCCGCTGCGCAGAGTGTGGCTGCAGCGTGTGTGGCGAATGTTTATCAAGGACCCGGACGATGGTTCGGTGCAGGTGTGCGAGCTGCAGCGGCAGTTCATAGCGGAGGGTCACCCAGCGGTCGTGCGCCACGAGACGACGGCAGCGGAGGTGCGCAAGGACTTTGAATCGGCTTTCAACGAAAGCACCAATCCAGATGGAAAGATAAGCGCTCAGGAGTTTGCGGAGTACTACGCTGGTGTCTCAGCCTCCTGCAGGAACGATGAATCCTTCGTGGCCCTACTCCGTGGTGTGTGGCCGCTGCCCGGCGTTTCGCGCGACTTCTCCATCTCCCTTGCGAAGGGCGAGGCACAGTACCAAGGTTCCTACCACACAGAGCAGAGTTTAGCAGAAAAAAAGGCCGTCGCCAGCCGCGAGGCGGCGCGATCGGCGTTGATGAGCATGATTCGTTGTGATCACGCACCGGCCGTCCTTAGTAGTGGCGCGGCAGCACGAGCATTGTGCCTCTCTCTAGCGCAAGCAGACGAGGCGGGGTCGGGTTTCGTGAGTGAGGCTGTGTTTGTGGGTGCTCTGCGGACGCACCGTCTCTACGTGCCGAACACATCCGTTTTGGAATGCCTAGACACCAACGGGGATGGCTCTGTCGACATCAAGTACTACGAGGAACTGCTGCTGCCTTCGCTGTCTGCCGCACGTCTCATGCTACTGGCACGGCTGTGGTCGCGCTGCTTCGAGAACAAAGACGGGGCCTACCGCGTGCCAGTGCAAGATCTGCACCGCAAATACCACGCCTCGAGCCCGGCAGACAAAGACGCCTTCCTTACCGCCTGGGATGTTCGAACGGCCGTGGGTGGCAAGGTTGAGCTGGAGGAGCTTGTTCAGTGGTACGTGCCGCAGAGTGCGGCGGTGCAGCGCGACAAAGATTTTGAGGAGCTCCTGCACCGGCAGTGGGGAAAGTACGACGAGTAGGAGACGTGCGCGCTGTGTGCAAGGTGGGTCGCATGTGGCATTTGTAGGCGCGTTTTGCTTCGCGCCGTCGTTGCTGCAGTTGTTGTTGCCTCGTATGTAAAGCACGAAGTGGCCGCACTCCGCTTGCAACCGACTCTACTCTTCCTCGTGCTTACACCATCGCTGCTTTCTGCGCGCCATGCCGTGCGCAGTTGTGGATGCGTTCTTTTATCCTTTTTTTTTGTTTCGTCTGTGATTGATCTCATGTACAGTTTCCGTCATAGGTCGCGCGCGGCGATGAGGGAGGGGGAAAAGTGCCAAAGGAGGAGAGACAAGGTGCGTTTGCTGCGCATGACGGACACGCCAGTGGCCCTTCCTCTGTGCCTCGTGCTTGTGCTCTTCTCCATCCTGTGCGTGAGTGAATTTATCCTTCCTTAGAGAGCATATGCCCCATCTCAGCTGGTTAATCGAAGACGCAGTGCTCTTGGTCTTTTAGACGCGGAGGAAGTCCTGCGGTGCCCTCCCCCTCCTTTCAGCCTAACTGCCAGCACACCCGCCATATGGAGGTGCGTGCGGCCCCAGTCCACATTGACGATTCGGGGAAAGAGAGCTTCAGTAGCCTTGCGGCGAAGTGTGCGCACCTTCCACACTACCGCCCGCATTCTCTTTTAACCTGGCTTTTCCCTCTGTCTGTCTAATCGACGTGACTGTTTGCCGCATCCCGCCAGTGCCACCCGCCCCTCCCCCACACACAACCTCCCTCTTCCTCAACATTTAACAGCCCGGCGGCCGCACGACAGCATCCACGCTGTTCTGGTTCAAACGTCGTTGTGTAGTCATGCTGAACATCATCATGGAGGGGCTCACTCAGCCCCTGCAGATTTCCTCCAACGGTGCTTACTCCCTCGGTCTCCTGCTTGCCCTCTCAACGGGACCACTTCCGCTGGCTAGTGAGCACATCATCGGCGCGTACCTTGCTCTGCAGCTCATGTGGTGGCTACTGCTGTGTATTCGTGCAGCACGCGCGGCCGGGTCGCAGTCGGCGCGTCGAGAGCTCAAAGAGAGGGCGAAGGAGGCATATCTCAAGTGGATGGACGGATTGCGCTTCAGTGTCGCCGAGCTTATTTGCCACCATCTCCTGCACTTCGAGTTTGGCGCACAAGTCTGCATGTTCTACTGTGGCACCGGTGCGCTGCGCACGGTGGCGAGACCGTTACTTTACGTGATACTTCGCCTGAGCGCTGGATCGGAGTGGGCCACCCGTTTAACCGGGTACAACCCTGCCTACCTTCTGGAATCCGTAGGCTGCGGCAACAGGACGGAGTTTGCAAGTGGTCCTGCGTGGAAGCAGCACGGGCATGCTAGTGGTGCGGGTGTCGAGGCGACATCGGCGCAGGTGCGGGTGTCGAGCCTGGCGCCGACGAAGCACTCAGATAGCGCGAAGAATAACAACAACCGCTGCACAGTGTTGGACGAGGGGCCGCACTTTAACCGCACCTCCCGTGGGTGCATGCTGAAGTACACTGAGTGACTGACTCAGCCCCGCACACAAGCTGACACGCGTATGCACAAAGGGCGATGCACTTGGATGCGCACGAGTGGTTGCGGCTTGCTGTTGTGGTATTGCACGTTTGGGGCAAGGTCGTGCTCGCTATGCCCACGTGTAAGATTGGCCATCGTAAGGTGGAGGATCTTTCTGATTCCAGGAACCGGCTCACGAGCGTGACGCACGTAGACGTCGCGCTTCCACATGCAGACGTGTACGCGTGTCATCGTGCAAGATAGCTGGCGATGCCCGCCTCGCACGGCGTCGCTGACAACGAGAGACAAAACACCGAGCTCGCTGTCCCTAGAGACACTAGCACGGCTGCGCGCCGTCTCTCACACCTCGTGCTGTGGGCGCGATTGTGTCCCACTTGCATGCGTGGGCCCTCGCCTTGTCGAGGAGCTGTTTTTCTTTTTTTTTTGCAGTGCACGGTGGCGCACGTGTCCGGCTCAACTACCGGGGTGCGCGAAACAGCATGAGCCATTCACGCTGAAGGGAACGAGCACAAAAAGGCACACACACGCGCACACGCGTGTGGTCGGCATGGCCAAAAAACAGACGGAAAGCTACGGCTAAGCCTGTCATACGGTCCTGTGAGCGCCAGGCTCTTCGTCATCTCCTCCCCACTCATCTCAACCTTTCTTTCCTGTAATTCTGCGATTTGCGTTACTATTTGGCGACCATTACTGCAGCTGGTGCACCCGCACACAAGGCTGCAAGCTGCGCGGCTGTCTCTTTCGCACAGCCACACCCTTACGCCGCACACTTTGGCCGATGCATAGCGAAGTGGAGCGATTGTCGCTAGTCGACCAGCAGTTTCCAGAGGGCGCCGATGTCGAAGAGGATCATCGCGTGCGACACAGTGAGTGCGTAAGCATGAATGTGGTCTCCCTGCACGACATGCTGCGGCAGTTGGGCTGTGCGGGCGAGAGCAGCGGCTTCACATCCTTTTCTGCGTCTTGCCTGCCACCTGAGATGGTGGACGCACTACTGCACTACCTGGTGAGGTTGCAGGAAGACGTTCGTCAACTTGATGCCCGAGCGCAACTTCTTGACGAGCAACGCGCGCGCGACACACGAAAAGCGGAGCTGCTCAACGAGCGAACAGAGAGGCTGAAGGATGCAGTGGCCAACATGTCTGCAAAAAGCTCGGCCGAAATGAAGGAGTTCCGAGATTACTTGCAGCAGAATGCGAGCGCCAATAAGCAGCGCCAACGCGAGCTTGTGGACTTGACTCGCAAGCGCGAGAAGCTGGAGTTGGAGGTGAAGCGTACTAGAATGGAGATGGATCGCCTACGCAAGATAGCGAAGCGGGTGCGGTGAAGATGCCAGAGAGAGAGAGTTAGAAGGCGACGCCGTGAAGTCTAGATAGAGGTGCGCGCGTTGAGGCGTCTCTTGCGCTCTTCCGGTGCCCTAAAGCACTTCCGTGTACTCTTCGGCTTGAACACTTTCTCCCTCTCCCTCTTTTTACTGGTCGGACCGGTGTAGGCGACTATGCGTTTTTTTTTACCTACCTCTTCGTTCTTATCGTGGTTGAGCGGTGCTTGTTGCTTATCTCTTCCACAAACGCATCTTAAACCGTCTTCATGGGGTGCTGAAGGGAAGTGCGTGAGATATAGGGCATCGCGCGTCGGAAGGGCTGTTCTCAGCTGTTGTTCTTTTATATTGAGAACAGGCACCCCTGTGATGAACGACGCCGCCTCGTCGCGTTTTACCGCGCACCCATGACGCAGGCTGGAGGCATAGATGCGTGAAAGCCTCATCTCTTGGCACTGTGAAGTCGTGAGGTAGAGCAGATACATTAGATTTCTCGCGTGTGTTTTTCCTTTTATTCACCTCGTGTAGATGCACATCTCCCTCGCTCACGGAGGGCACTCGCTCACCGACCCACCTAGGAATGAACTCCACACCAACTTAGCGTTATGCCGCGCAGGCGAACGTCTCCCACAACGCAATGGTGGTGGTGGTGGCGCCGACGATCGCCGCCACGAAATGTACCCCGGCCTCTCTCTCTCGGCACTTTGGGCATGCTTTGCCCCACCTATCTGAAAGAAAGCGAAAACTGCTCACGGGTGCTGCCAGATCGAAGGATGGCCTCGTTCTTCCAGCGACGGATTCGAATGGCCGCGCTGGAAACGTTTGCTGCGTTTCATGAAAGCCCTAGAAACTCGGTATCACGTGTTGCTGCTTTTTTTTTCCTGCTATCCTCGCGTCAACGCCTCGCCGTCCACGCTGCACTGGACTCCGAAAAAAATGTTAAAAGTGTCGATGCGCATTTGAGTGGGTGCAGCCATTGAGCACGTCAGCACGGACAGAAACACGAACGCGTGCATCAGAGCGAGAAGCCACGTCTCTAGGTCTCTGTCTCTCTCTCTCTTTTCGGACCTCAACATGGCCACTTCTACCTTAGACCCTCGCATGGCTTTCCATGCCCAGCAGCAGGATCCTGGTGCGCCACAGCCGCGACAGCTGATCCTACGCTACTTTTACGAGAGCGGTACAGTGGAGCTGATGGAGGTGCCGAGCGGTCGACTGTACTTGAAGCGCACCGCCGTCGGCATACCTGCCTCTGCCTTCACCGTTGGCTCGACGGTGATGCTGTTCGGCAAGGCGACAACCATCACAGCGTTCGCGGACGAGGTGACGCGGCAACTGTGCGCCCAGTGCAGCGAGTCGACGGCCGTGCTGATTGCCGAGGAGGCGTTCCCGTTTCTCGGGCGCTACCTGGCGATGCTAACGGAGGAGTGCTGCTTCACTATCACGGATGTGGAGATGGTCTGGGTGCAGGCGGAGACGGTTTCTGCTTTTGATTTACCAGAGCAGCTGGCGAACACACGCATGGTCGTGGTTCTGTGCACTCGGAAGAAGGCGGTGGAGAAGGGCTTCGCCTTTGTGGAGCGAGCCACCGGCACCTGCACCGCCAAAGACGCGGAACAAGCCGCGTTGTGGGGCCAGCTGGGCCAGCTTGCGAAAGCCAAGCCTTTGGCCGTACTTAACGAGGCAAACAGCTCGGTTGTGGTGCTGAAGCCTCACCTGGTCAGCGCTGGACGGGGCGGAAGTGCTTTCCAGCAACTGCTAGACGTAGGACTGGAGCCCACCGCACTCACAACAGTGACCATGACCAGCGCGGCTGCTCGGGAGTTCATGGAGCCGTACCGCGGCGTACTACCCGACCTGGAAGGCACGGCTAGCAGCTTCGTAGGCACGAACTGGGTACTGCAGCTCGCCTCACTGGACGAGACGGTGGATGTAGTGGACACTGTGCGGAACATCTGCGGCCCCTACGACACGGTCGTCGCCAAGAAGCTCTACCCAAAGTCGATTCGGGCGTGCTACGGGGACAGCGAGACCGAGAACGCGGTGCACTGCTGCGATCTACCCGGTGACGGGCCCATCTACACAAAATTTTTTTTCCAAGGGTGACATGCGAAGCGAGGCGGCCGTGCACGGCCTCTTTTTGTGTGCGCACGTGCGTCCCTCAGTGATTTGTGGTGCCCCTCTCGCTCGGCCGTTGTCCTCCTGAGCTGTCTTGGCTCTTCTGTGTCCTTGTGTGATTGTGCGCTCTCTAACGAGGCAAACGGGAAGCGGGCAGGACAGCGGTTCATGACGCTTCCTTTTTTTTTTTGCTGTTTCGCTTCCTCCCGTCTCTCTTTTCGATGTAAACGACCTCGTGGGCCGCGAGCAGGGCAGAAGGAGGGGGAGATTCCAGGAGTTGAGTCTAACAGGGACCAAGAAGAAGGCAAAAGGAGATCTGAAAATCCCGCGTGCACCTCCCCTTGTGGATGGGGATGCCTTCTCATCGGATCACTACTCGGTCGTCGCATGCGTCTCGCGTGTTTCGTCCTCTTGAGAGTCTCCGTCTGGGTCTGCACGCGATGAAGCCCATAGCTTCTTGTTTTATCCCTTTTCGTCTCCGTACCACCGATGTACGCGTTTCGGGCCCCGCAGGAATTCAAGAACGCGGCACATGAAAAAGGGAAGAAAATGTGGAAGCGAATCCAGAAGAGAAGACTCAGCTCTCTCTCTCTACATCTGAAGCAGCGCCCTCTGAGGGCATGGCCCCCCCCCTCCCCAACAGACAGGAAACGGGTGTGAACGAAAAGGCAGTGGCGGGCAGCCACCACGTCTCGCACCACCTTCTTTACCTTTGTGCGCGTGTATGTGTCTGCGTGGCATGGCGGCGCTTTTTCTTCCCGCTGCAGGAGGATAACGCCGCTCACCTTCCCCGCCTCTTCCGGCGGCCACGTAGCTCCTTTGTGGATTTGGCCGGCCTTTCCCGTTCTTCCACCGCCGGCTATGTAAAGCACGCATGTGTGTGTGTGTGCGTTTCTGCAAAGCACTTGCTCGGCTGCTTTCCGTCAGCCCTTGTGCCTCATGGAAATGCCCTGCAGCTGACGCATCTCTCACCTCCCCCTTCTATCCACGTGCGATCATCACGCTTCTGTTTTCCTCATCACACCCGTAAACACTCCGGGGCAATTTTTTTCCGTTGCACTCTCTGAAGAGCAAAACAAGGGAGCACCGAGAGGACTATAGATTGTGCGCAGCCTGGCCAGTAGAGGGAGTTGCCTGTGAGTCGATCACCTCTGACACTGTTTTTATCCCCACAGGAAAGAGGGCAATAACGATTGTGTCGGGTTGCAACGCGGCTTTTATTTTCACGGGATTTTCGGTCTCGGTTTTGCGCGCGTATTGCTCTCTCTCTTTCTCTGTTTGTGCTTCGGCTGTTTGTTTGGTGCCCGCTTCTGTGAGTCGTTGCCTTTCCCGCCCACCACCTCCTACCCCTTTCCTCCGTCCCCGGGTGTTCACATTCGTGGCGTCTGCTCGTCGCTGCTTGACTCAGCATCCTTCTGTCATGCGTTTGCGACCTGCGGGTGCTCTGCCACTGTTCTCAGCGTTCTCTTTTTTGGTGTATATCGCGTTCTCGAGTTCCGCCTCGTTTCCTGCGGCACGGTCGCCAAGGGCCTGCGCATGTCTGTTGGGCCCATAGTCCTCGTAAACACAGTGACTCTGACAAGTCGCTTACTCAAGCACGCACCAGCATTTTTGAGCTTCAATCACGTCTTTCGGCTACTTTTTCCTTTTAGTGTGTAGTTTGGCTTGAAGGTGTCTGCATCATTTTTCTCTCTCGGAGACTCGCTCCCAAGCACGCGCCAACCAGTCAGTGGCAGAGATCCTAGTGGAAGTAGTGCCACCCACCTGTACAGCGATGGCCACGAGCCAACACGTACCGGTGGAATTCAGCCTTCTTCGCTACAGCACAGGCGACGCTCTCCACTTTGTCTTTCAGAATGGTGTTCGCCGTCAAGGGAACGAGGGGGGAGCGTCTCCGCTACCGGGGCTTTCAAAGGTTGTGGAACTGCAGGAAAAGCAGGCCGTCCGCGACAAGCTGCACACGTGCGGCACCACGGACGACCCCCTCAATCTGGAGAATCTCACGCATATCGGCACCCATGAAGAGTGGTGTGCGCACTCCCAGACTGCGTGCGCGCTGGCCAAGAATGCGGTGGCGCAATGCTTGCAGCGCCGTTCGGAGGTGCGAGTGCGCCGCTACGGCGAGGCGGTGATGCGACTGTCCGAGGCCTCCCCCACGCTTTGGGACAGGGAAGGACAGGCCCGCGCGACTGCTGCAGACACTCCGTATGCGACCACAGCCCTTTCGACCCCGTCCCGCACGTCGTCGGCGCAGGACCACACGCGATCCGCAGTCAAGGCGGACAATTCAGCAGAGGCGGAGGCGCGCCTCAATACGGATGACGAGGCGAGCGACGTAGCGGAGGAGGAAGAGGAGGAGGAACTCGAGACGTACCTCCTTCAGCATCCCGCCTTCGGTGCGGACATGGCTGCAGCGTGGCTGCAGCGCCGCTACCTGCGCTGCTGCAACGTCATTAACGTCCGCCCCAGCGCCGCTGTTTGCCACCGATTCTCGCGGGGCGTGCAAGCTACCCTAATTAGCACCCTCGGCTCCTTCGCGGCGCAAAAGGCGGTGCCTCCGCTGTCGCCCGTTGCTGAAACGCCCACGCCGTTTCGCTGCAGCCCGGGCAGGCGCACCTGGATGTCCTTTCCAGGGACAATGGTGCTTCTGCGCGAACTGCGCACCGTTCCGTACGAGGTGAACGCGGACTTCAGTGGATGCGCGGAGATCGGGCATCAGCAGCGCCATTTCATCGCACTGCTTGGCGTTCTTGAGGGATGCCGGAACACCGTTGTCTCACTCAATTTGGCAAAGACCTGCCTCAACGATGACGAGGTTCGGGTGCTGTGTCTTTTCTGCCGCGCCTACCTGCGCCGACTGCAGGTGCTGGACTTGAGTGGCAACAAAAGCATCACGGACAAAGTGGCTGTGTGGATCAAGCAACTGGCAGCCTCGTCGCCGCTGCTGTTCCGCTTGGCTGTGCGAGGGACTTCGCTGAGCCGCTCCACTATGCGATCGGTGGCGGGCATTTTATGCCGCAAGGCACTGTGAATCGACTCAGAAGCTCAGCTCAGCTCGCCGCCTCTATAGATCCAGCGCTGCGCGATACGTTTAGGTGCCATGTGCTCCTTCGATGGGTCTTGCCCCTCCCTTTGTGTCTCCTTTTTTTTCCCGGAGACACACACACACACATCTCCAAGAGTCTTTCTTTTCTTTTATCTCTCCCCCTCGCGCAGTCGACCTGCTAGATCATGGAGCTTCTACGCTTTTCTTTGATATGGCACTGGAGAGAGCCGGATACGTCATCCACGCATCCGTATACTCAAAAGCTTCTTTGACCCCCTTGCTATCTTCATCTCAGGTGTGTCTGCGGCCATGCTTCTAGGTTTGCCTCTGTGAATGCATGTGCCTTGTCAAAATCACGGCGCACCTCATTGGTAAACATCTTGTTCCAGTCAGTAGGCCAGAATCCTTCGCCCCTGCTTCTCCCGTTTTGTTTCCATATCCGCGAGCGGTAGAGCGAGAGGTCAGAGGTCGTTCGCACGCTGCTGGGCCTTGTACGGACTGGGCAAGTGGCCGCTGTCGATGAAAACGCGTCATGCCGTCTCCTGAGGGCCCAGGGGCAGGGCCGCGAGGTGCGCGTTCTCATGATCCAGCAGCCCACCCCCTCCTTGCCAGCATGGCCTCTGGCGCCTATCCTGTCCTCTGCTTGCACAGCGTGGCAGCTGCAATGCACACGCCCCTCTCGCTCCCTGCACTCTCTCCTCCCCTCTCTTCCTGCAGACGATGCGCCAGCTCAACGGAACGAGTGTTTCGGCTCATCGCTTCACCAGTCACCACCCCGACAGAGACCGCCACCGTCAAGCATGTTGGGTGCACCGAGTCCGGCAGCAGGCGAATTCAGACGCCGTCTTGCACAGCTTCCGGGGGTGAAGGGCGGACTAGGCAGCAGAGACACTAACGGGCCAAAGATCCTGGCAGCCCTCTCCGCGCCGAGGGGCAGCACCATCCGCGAGAACCCTCAAAGAGCTCTGAAGGCAGGGCTGCCCGTCGAGTGGCTGATAGAGGGACAAGACAATGAGATTGCTCACAGGGGTGGAAGCTTGCCACGCGGGAAGACGACACGCCACGGGGCTGCCTTTTCCTCTGCCAGAGTGCATGCCAACGCAGCTGTGCTACACATGCACACGGCCGGCAGCTTCTCGGTTTGAATGTCTTGATCGTGTGCATACGATGCTCTAGACGAGCATGCACCCAGCCGGCACACTGTCGCAAGGACCCTTCGGCTGTAGACGAGAGAGCGATCCTTCGTTATCAGATTCAGGGGGGTCCCTCACACTCCCACGTAGCTGTGCCGGGCCGCGGCACTCGAGCAAGGCCGCGCGGGAGGAGCTGACTGCGTAGGTTCGAGGCCTCACCACAACAGTGGAAGGACACGAGTCGAGCAAGAAGCGGATTAGCGGACTGGTGTGCGAGTGCGCCGGAGAGAGCGCCAGCGTGCCGCTCGGCAACGCGCGACCATCGGTAGGGAGCGCACGTGCTTCTCCTCTACCGCAGCACCAGCACGGTGAGTGGAGGAGAGACAAAAAGGGGCAAATGCCGCACCACGCGGCCTCCGATATGGGGCTTATTTGCGACGGGAAAGGCGTGCACGCACATGTTTCCAAGAAGTCACGTGTGGTGGTAATCCAAACGGTTACCTTTGTGTTTGCTGTATATCTTGTGGGATGGCCTCCGGAGGAAGACGTCGCGCCTTGTCGAATATACCTGGGCGGCTCAAAGTCGCAGGCGATGAGTGCGCACTGAATCTCCCACCTGGAAGCGTAACAGCCTCTTCGCGCGTCGACGGCGCGAGGAGTGAGCTGCACTCTATCGGTGTTCGCTTCCTATGCCTTTAGCTCACTTGCCCGCTTTCCATCCTTTCTCTCGCTTCTCGCTGTGCTGCGCTGACACGCGCAGGTCTATCACACGCCACCACTGCTGTTTTTTTTTTTTTGGTTTGCGATGCGATCAGGTACCGGCACACCTTACACACTTACACAGGGCACTCCAGGTGTATCCATGTATCAAAATGTGTCGCGGAGCGTATCGCCATCAGTCCGATCGCGCCAGGCTCCCAGGGTGGATCTGGAGACAATCGAGGAGCTGCAAGATGCGTGGAGCAGACGGTATGAGACACTGCGCGACCCGCCACCGCCGCCGCTTCTCAACTCCCCTCGCTCCCTTCGCGCCTGTGAATTGGCAAATGTGAGTCCGCAATCCACGTTGCAGAAGCTGTCGCTCAAACAGCATCTGTTTTGTGTCCTCGGCAACCCACACGCGCTCAGCTCGCTGCCCGACTCGGCTACCACAGAGTATCAGGTGCTGATGCAGTCCGCCTTGCGCAGCTTTAGGGAGGCTGCTGTGGGACTCGGCACGTCACAAGAGAAGCTTGCCGCGTTCATCGCCTTCACGAACCAAGAGAAGCTTCGCGTTCCCCAACTGGCGTCACTACGAGAGCTGCGACGTCAGTTGGTGGCTAAAGAAGCGATAGCCGAGCGAGGGCGTCATCACCAGCAGCCAGACTACGAAGTCTCGAAGCGGAGTAGCAACGCCTCCGCGGCTTACCAGGATGCCGGTGACCAAGATGCACACCTTAGCAACCTGAGGAGAGTGAACGTGCTGCGTTCGTCGAAAACGGAAAAAAGTCTGCAACGGAGTAGGGCGTCCTCCCTGAGTCATCAGCGAGGAGACAGCACCACGGGTGCCCGAAAAACGCGTTTCCAGTCACCACGTTTCTCTCCGTTGGAATCGGTGTCTTTTGTCCAAGCAGAGGCAGCCAGTGACGAATATGATGAGGACATCCGCGGCCGTGGAGCAGCACGGGGCTTCGCTCCGACGCCTACTCCGTCTGGGAAGCTCCCCTACAAGCCCCGCGACGTCTACTTGCTCAACAGCAGCTATTTCGCGAACCGCAGCATCCGTAGCGACGGGAGTAACCCGTGCGGCGCACCGCTTCCTACTTCGTCCCCTGGCACGCCGCCTCGATCGTGGGGAGGCGCCATTACCGCGACGGCGTTCGCGAAGCTGCCGGCTCCCTCACAGCAGCCGCTGTTAACTGTAGACTCCAGTCTCGGCTCCGTCATCGACGTGGACAGTGAATTTTCACTGGTTCGCGAAGCAGAGGATACCACTGATTCGCGCTCTGCTCCGAAGCAGGACCTCAGCATTGCTTCGATGAACAGCAGTCAGCTCGAGCTGCTGAACATTGCCGAGTTAGCGGCCTCATCGAGTGAGGCGGCCCTTGCTCAGCCATCGGCTGCGACGGTGCTGGCGGGGATCCGGGGAAAGGTGGCAGATGGGTCTCTATCAAAGCACACCGTGACTCTTTTTCATGATTCCGACGAGAAGCAAAGCCGTGGGGCTGCAGCAGCGACTGCAGCGGAGGAGGTGGCTGTGGCTTCCTCAACGGCGTCTATCGCCGAGCGGAAGCCAGCGCCTTCCAGTCAGCCCTTGAAGCAGCGAGGACTGTGTGGATACACAAATCATGGAAACTTCGCGTCCTTGTTGATCCCTAACGTGCTCGCTCGGCCTGTGTCGCTGCCGGCAGAGAGGAAAGTAGCGCCGTTTTCTTTGTGTGTCGCCGCAGCGGCGATCTCCCCTTCCGACAAAGAGAAGGCTGCGGCGTCGGAACAGCAGGAAGGGATAACCTCGACAACGGCAATTGCGATTGAATCTACTGACTCTGCGGAGCCAGCAGCCGCTCCTGCACCATCGCGACTGCCTTTACCGCCTTTGATCACGCAAGCAGAGGAGAGCGACGGATTCGTGTACTACTGTGCCAACCCCTCACACAGCGTCATAGATTCCTACACAGGTAGGCGTAAGCTGCTCGCCGTCACGGTGAAGCTGTAGGGGGGCGGGGGGGTGCAGAAGGGAAAGTAATGGAGGGAGGGGGAGGGGCATCTGCGTGTGTGACTGTAGACAAAGCAGCCACCAAGCCGCAAATCCGCATGCAGGGTGTGGTCTTCCATCTCGGTGACGATGGCGAGATATGGCGGAATGAGCTCGCAGAAGAATGGAGGGACCCGGTCTGGGTCGCCGGAGACGAGGAGAGCAATGCGCACTAGCAGGGGCAGCACCCCTCGGGCACGTCTTTGAGGCTCATTTGTTTAGCTGCTAGTTCAGCGCCTCTCGTGTGCGCATCGCCTCAGCTCCTCTCTCAATATGTCTCTCTTTCGCCCTCTCTCTCACCCCAACGGCGGGTCTTTGTGTGTTGGCTAAGACAGTAGACGAAATCGTTTTTTCGTTGTTGTTGTTTTGTTTGCATGCTAGGCAGTTAGAGTGCTGGCAGGTGCGGCCTATCCTCGGGTGCACTACAGACCCGCCGACTTACCCACAGCGGCGCGCCGCTCAAGAGGCGTTTTCCGCATCATTGGCGAATGACTGAAAGACTACAAAAGGATGGCGCGCAGAGACGCGTCAGCATTCGTCGCGGACACTGTGCTGCACAAACTATCGAAGTTTCATGCGAATGCAAGGCTATCAGCGCATGCAGGCAAGCATCAAGTGTGCCGCCTACTAGATATTCGGGACTGCACATACGTAAAAGCTGGTTGTGCTTTTCCATTGCGATTGGTGCTAGCGCCCTTTCTTTCTTCTCTACTCCTCCATACTCTCTTTGCGCGTCCGCAAGTTTTCCTGCTGGTGGAACCATCGCTCACCTATTGCGTGTCCCCCGTTCTTGCGGGCTTCACCGGCTTCCCTTTGAAAAAAAGGTTAGACGAGCTCGCGGCTATCCATGCGCGCGCCCCCTCTCGCACACACGGTCTCTTGCGCAGTGGGAGCTGCATCCATCACACGCACCGCTGTACACACGCTCACAGACACCCCTTCAATTGCGGATAGAGTTCGTGAGTCGCAACTGCATCACACAACGCGCGGTACTACCGTGCGCCTTTCGACGCGATTCCTTCTTCCACCTTTGTTCGATTCACCCAAAGCCGACCATGAGCATCAACCCGACGATTGGTGACAAGGACATCCTTCAGCGGCGCACGTCCGCGAATCCGAAGTACGATTCTGTGCAGGCGGTGGTGGAGTCAGGCATGACCGCTAAACTCGCGGAGTACATGCGCAACATCAAGATCAAGACAAAGAGGCAGCCTGGTGAGTTGTTTCAGCGGCTGCGCGTCGATGTCATCGCAGCCTTCCTCAGCCGTCAGGAGCCCAAGTCGGTCCTAGAAGATGGTGGATTTGCACGGCCAATGGACGAGTACGGCGGTCCCGAGAACGCGATCGACAAGGCCGCCATTAGCTACCTGCTGATCGACTGCCGGGAAGTGGAGCACTACGAGGCCTGCCACATCAAGACGGCGTTGCACTACCCAAAGATCAAGGTGCATCACTCGACCAATCCGTTTTTGCCAGAGATGTACGCCTACAAGAACAAGGAGAACAGGTATATCGTCCTTTACGACATGGAAGAAGAAGCCGTTGTGAACTTGGCCAACACGATGTTTCAGAAGGGGATCGACAATGTTGCCATCATCGCCGGTGGTCTGCGCGAGTTCGCGCAGGATTATGCCGATTTTCTGACGGCGCGCCCCCCTGTGCCGATCGTCCCCAGAGACTGGCGCATGAAGCGGCGGGCTGAAGAAGCCACGCAAGCGCGCAGCGAGGCCCGCACCTCCATGTCGCACAAGCCGAAGGGCTTGTCTAGCAGCCTTGCCCGCAGTAGTCGAAAAGGGACCTTCTGAGGTAGCCAAGTAGAGTGGCATCAGGGAAGGTGACTCACCTGGTGCCGCGCGGTTTGCCTGTTTTGCGCGCATGGCGCACACGGCTTGTCACGCCTCTTGTGCGTCAAGACACGGCCCCCTCTTTCGCCTCCCGTGTTCAAAGACAGGTTCGGCATGCACAAGCGTCCGTTCGCGTTTGGAATCAAGCATTAGAAAAAAGGGGGGAGGTGCGGAAAGCGTGGGCCAGCAAACACGGAGAGAATGGCGGTGGTGTACTGCTGGAGACGAACACCGATGCCTCTTTCTCACTTTCGCTCTTCTCTCTTGCTGCCGGTGTCGTGCGCCTACCCGCTCTCTCGTCGTTGTTCTCTTCCTTGGCTTTGATATACTGTCCCCTCCCTCTTGAGGCTTTCTCACGAGCCGCTGACGCGAGAAACCAAATGAAGCGCCTGAATGACTGCGGTAGGCCGTCCAAGAATGGAGAAACCCGTAGCCGTGAAGTGGCGTGGCGTCGTTGCCGTCCGCGTCGCGCGTGCTTTTGCTTTCGTGTTGCATGTGGCGGGAGGCGGCACTACGGTGCACCTTTTCAGGTCTACGTAGCTGCTCCATTTTGCTGCAGCACCATGCCCTCGCGCATACCTTCTCCCTTCTTTGATGCTTTCCCATGCCCCTCTGCTTCAACGGACATGTTTGGTCCTTTCTGCCGTGCGCTGCCCGCATATATCCGGTTATTTGCTGTTTTTTTTTTCCGTCATACCATCTCGGCTGCATCCTCGTCGCCACGGTTTTTCCCTCCGCCGCCAAAGAAGTAGCTCATTGCGCGCGGTGCGGCTTCCTGCATACACCTTACTTTCCTTCACTTCCTTCTCTTACACACACACTCACACACACACACACACACGCACCTCCTAAAAATACAGACCGGCCCACTCACCACATATATCTACACGAACTCATAGCCCTCTCTCTGCTCTGCTCTACCACCGCTGTGGCTGTTCTTGCTTCCTGTTTGATCGCCTCGCTCGCTCGCTCGCTCGCTCTATCTGTTTCTTTTTCTGTAGTTGCTGTTACTGTCTTGAACCGCCATTGTTCTCTGCTCATTTCTCTCCTCTCACCGCGTTGCCTTTTCTTTGCTTGGCGCCACTGGCTTCTTTTTTGTTTCGTTTGTTTTCGGTGTTGTCTGGGGTGGGTGTTGGTCATCTTGTTGTTGTTCTCTGCGAACTGTCCGTCGGCGTTGCTCGCGGCACGTTTTCTCATTCACTGTTCCTCTCCCTCCCTCTTTCCTTCCCTCTCTTTCGCTCTGTTCTAGACACGATTGGCGGAAAGAGTAAACGGCCCTCCCCTTCGGAAAAAAAAAAGAAACTCCGAAAAGCAGCAGTCATCCCTCCCTTGTGGCTGCCGAAACGCCGATACAGGCGTGGCAGTGGCTAAGGAGACCGCGTGTGTGTCTCTGTGTGTGCATTCTGAACGCCATTCAGGATTGCACTATCTTGTGTGCTGGAGCTTGGCGTGTAGGCTCCCGCGTGGGCGACGGGGTATACAACGCGCATTTTGGTTTGCTATCCTCGTTCCGGCGAAAGAACAAGCTGACCCGTGTCTCGTGGGCACCGCTGCGCACTACCGGCTAAAGAAGTGGTGGTGAAAAAGAACGTCGTACAATGCACGGGAGGTGCGGTAGAGAAGCTAACGTCACTCTCTATACCCAGTACGCGATCGCGCTTTTCTTCTCTGCGTGGGGAAGGACTCAGGTGCACGTAACTTGCACAGACGACTTCGAACCCGCCCCGGAAAGCACCGCCGTCCTGTAAGCATCGTTACACAGGAACGAATCCTACGTGGAAGAGACGCCGTTCGGGTGTTGAACGTGCCCACGAACACACAACCATAGTGCTTCTTAGATTTGCTAGCGCAAGCGAGAATCGGAAAAATAGCAGGACAGTATCTGTTTTCGTTCTGTGTGTTTGTGTACAAATCCGAGTTTCCGCACGGTCTCGAATAGGCCCTCGCTTCCGGAGGCATTCCTTCGCCTCTATTTCCGGACGTGGTATACGCCTTTTCCCTCTTGTGTGATTCCTTCACCTACTCGTGACACTTTTTTGAGCGTGTGTGTGTGTGTTGTTTTGGCATTGCTGCCTTCGCTTAATTCGCCGCCTCTTATACGGACCTGTCAGTCATACATACACACACACACACCTTTTTTTTTGCGTGTCTCTCTTTGTTTTTGTTGTTGTCTTGTTCTCTCTGCTTCTCTCTTGGAGTCTTGTTGGTCTGTGTGCGTAGTTGAGCGTGCGCTCAGGTAACGGTTTTCGCTGCCTCCTCCCTTTCCCCTCCCCTCCTTGTTGGGACCAAAACACGCACACATACGCTTATTGCTGATTTTTCCGCGTGATACCCCTCCTCTTTCCCCTTCCCTCTCCCCTCCCCTTTTTAGAGATTTCTCACGCAGTCGGATCGATCTTCGTTGCCTTGAAAACGAATATCCCCATCAAGTTACACGGCATTCGTTTTGTGGTGTGCGTGGAGGTGTGTGTTTTTCCCCATTATTATTCGAAGGTGACGGAGCAATCAGGGTTCTCTCGCGCGGTGAGCAGGAACGTCGCACAGGAGCTTTCGTGCGTGTGGTTCTTATTCTTTCTGACGTGCTCTCACCTCACACCCCTCCGCTTCTTCCACTCGCTTCGCCGCGAGCACCTGCTCGCTTTCTCTCCCTTCTTCCCGTGCCGTTCGTGTGTGTCTGTCTGTGTGTGCGCGCGCATCCGCACAATTTGAGGCTCTCTTCCTTTTCTTTTGTTTTCATTTTCGTGCTTCTCTTTCTGCACCTGCGAGGACGGATTAGCAGAGATACTTGCGAGCGTGCACACATACAAAGACGCGAGTAGACACCCAGTCTACCCCCTCACGTTTATGCAAGTCGATATCGGCAACAACACAGTCCTGCAGAACTTTAGCAGCATCGTCTCCAGTGCGGAGATTCGTCAGCTCAACGATCGTCTTCAGCAGGCCTACGCCGGTGCAGCGCCCGCTCAAGCTACCGCAGCAGGTCACCAGGAAGGCGGTGAACCTGGCACCGTGCTGTCCCAGCGACGCGTGTACCACAACGCTGTTGAAGGAGCAGCCGGTGCGCCGAGTAGCCACCCGAACGTTTCCCGCTTGCGTCGGCGCTCGTCTCTGAACCTGAGTCGCTCGTCCGCGGGATCGCGCCACTCGTATCACCACTACCAGGGTAGGCAACACGGCAGCACTCCACGCAGCCGCTCCGGGCACTCCCAGTCGCCTGAGCAGCCGGCTCTTTGGCCACAGCAGGCGACCCTCGGTGTATCGCATATCGCTGCA
This sequence comes from Leishmania infantum JPCM5, assembly GCF_000002875.2. Lineage (NCBI taxonomy): Eukaryota > Euglenozoa > Kinetoplastea > Trypanosomatida > Trypanosomatidae > Leishmania > Leishmania infantum. The sequence continues at coordinate 1,199,161 of NC_009418.2, forward strand.
GTTACGCGGATAACCACCCCGGCGAACAGCAGCACGGCGGTTAACAACGCGTCTGTGCCAAGCCGAGCTAACATTTCCGGCATACCTCGGATCCTCAACAGCCACGTTGTACAGCCGCCGCATCTACAGCAGCTGCTCGCACCGCCGCAACAGACACCAGCGGTCTTCGGTGGTATAGGGCCGTCGCCGGCGCCTATGGCTACCGTCACTTCGACCCCGCATCGGCAACAGGGCTGGCCCGACGCGGCGCAGGACAAGGGCGGGGCAGCCTCTCCGGCCGGAGCTGTAGACGGCGCGCCCGTGTGCGCCGGAGACAACCGTAGCAAAGGGATGTTCGGCAAAGAGGGCGACGGGAACTGCCGTCGCGATGAGGGCAGCGGCCCGCACGGCGGCGGCGATGCCCGCAGCCGCAACTGCAACGATAAACCCGCCGCAGCCGCCAGCCCGAAACTAGCACACACGAAGATTCAGGTAGGCATGCGCTTGCGTCGATGGATCATCATTAATCGCATCGGCGCCGGATCCTTCGGTGAAACGTTCACTGCCATGGAGGTGGACGGCCCGGCCGAGGAGGAGGATAGTCTCACCGTAGCCTCGGAGAACATGAAGCTACTGGAAAATTTGCCCCCGGTAGAGGAGCGTAACGAGGTGTGCATTAAAGTGGAGCAAGAAAACAAAAATGTACTGCGACTAGAGGCGCTGGCCTTGAAAAAGGTGCAGCCGTGCCCCCAAGTCGTGCGCTATCTTGGTAGCGGCTGCACTAATGGAATGAACTACCTGGTGATGGAAAAGTTAGGCTCGAACCTAGCCGAGCTGCGCCGTCGAAGCCAGCATGGCACTTTCAACATCTACACGACACTCAAAGCCGGCGTCTCGTGCCTGACAGCGATCCGCGGAGTTCACGACCTTGGGCTGGTACACCGCGACATCAAGCCGTCGAACTTTGTTACCGGGCTGCCCGGCACTCCGGACCACACCACGTGCTACTTGATCGACTTCGGCCTCGCCCGCCGCTTCCGCCGCTCGAACGGCGAAATCCGCCCGCCGCGCGAAAACGCCGGGTTTCGTGGAACGAGCCGGTACGCCTCTGTCGCCTCGCATCACCACCAGGAGCTGGGCCGCGTAGATGACTTGTGGAGCTTGCTTTTCATGCTCGTAGAGTTTGCCACCGGCACCCTACCGTGGCGCAAGTACAAGGAGAAGGATGACATTGGGCGCTGCAAGGAGGAGTCCATCAGCCCGCATCTCGTGCGCAACCTGCCACGAGAGTTTCAGCCCTTCTTAGCTCATTTGCAGACCCTCCGCTACGAGGACGAACCGGACTACGACCTGCTCCTCACGCTCATGCATCGCGCGCTGGAGCGTCGCGGCTATCCGCCCAATAAGCCGGTAGAGTGGGAGATCGACTCGTCATTGGCGGACTCTTGCATAGACGCCGACGGTGCCCCTGTCGTGAACGCGGGTGCTGGAGCGGTGCAGGGCTCGGCGGCGCACCTTCGCGATGTCGGCCCGGCACCTGACGCCGCGGGAAATGGGCATTCGATCGACGGCAACGCTAGTGGCAGACCGCTGCAACCGCCACCTCGTAGGGCAGCTCCACTGCCTGGCGCTGTAGAAATGGGTTCACGAGAGCTCCTGCACATGCCCCTGCACCCCGATGCGGCCCAACCGAACAGCGTTGCCAGCCGCGTAGGCAGCGGCAATGGCGCTGCAGGAAATGGCGCCACCGCGAGTGGATACCCGGCAGACGCTCTGCATCCGCATAACAGCGGCACACTACGTGTGAGCGAGGTTGACATTGGCGGCTCTGGCGCTTGTCAGGATAGTATGCACGGCAACCCGCCGGTCGGGGTAGATGTTTCCGTGCAGAACCGTGGACCGCGCCCGCAAGGCGATTCTGTCGACATTCCTCTCACTACAGCGTGTCTTGCCGCCGAAGGCAGCGAGTCACCCCGCGCACAAGCCAGTTCGGGCGAGTACGACCACAACGAATACTCCCTGCGTGAAAACGGTAGCGGTGCGTATAGTCCCCCCATGGCGCCTGTTTCCTATTTTAATGCCGCGGTAGCTTCTGGCGCTGATCCGCCCGGCAGCTCCCCAGCAGCTGGGTCGCTGGCGAACTCAGCGCTGGAACCAAACAACGCTACTCACTGGAGAGAGACGGCCGCCGAGCGCAACGGGTTAAAGCGCCGATCGGGTCAACAGCAGCGCGAAAACGAATGCGACATTCCAGACATCACGAAGAGGGGGGCAGGCCGATGGCATCAGCACATGGTCGGCCCCACCGCCGATCTTGACGCCTCCGTGGCAGCAGACGAGCAAGGGGAGGCGCACTACGGTAAGGATGGTAAGGCGTCATCTAAGAAGAAGTTACAGTGCGAATGCGTTGTAATGTAGTCTGAGCCGCGTCGCTGATTTCAAAGCAGCGCTGGCCGCTATCCCGTACCCTCAGCCTTGTGTTTGGGCGGATGCTTGCGGGACATTAATATCCCATAGGAGCTTCTAGGTTGTTGTGCGGTCGAGATTGCATGTTTATGTGTACGTGTGTCGACGCCGGCCCCCATCGCCGTTATTATTTGGTGTTGTTGCTGGTAGGCGCCTTTTGCATAGAGCAAAGCCGGAAATGGTGCGTTTCCGGCAGAGGAGCAGGAAAGCCGAACAGGAACTGGGACAATGACGAAAGGGCGTGCATACGAGTCGGCCAGCGAAGCAGACCAGAAATAAAAGGACGCTGAGAGGAGGAGACACGAGCGGCCTTTGTGCGAATCTCTCTCCTTCAGAACCTCTGTGTGCGCGCATGTAGGCATATATATATATATGTATGTATGTGTTTACGTTAGACATTCGTCCCTGTCATTCACAGCAAGCACCACCACTCGCACCACATTTCTTTTCTTTATTCATGCGTATATGTGTGTGCGCTTGCGTGTGTGCTCTTCTTTTTTTGCTGTGCTGAGCTTGCTGGACTTGTTTGGCCCCCCCCCCCAGCGCCCTCTCGAAGGGCCGTTGAGGCGTACACCTGAAGAGGTGGAGGGGAATGGAAGACGAAAAAGGAGAAGAGACATATCATAACAAAAATAGATGCGATAAACAACAATGTAGAGGGAAGAGAATCGGAGAGGGGGGGGGCGAGTAAGAGGGCGGAAGGGTGGTCGGAGCAGTGTGCTTCGGTGAGGTGTCTGACCACGGTGTCTTTGGCGCCCGTTCATACCACCGTATCTGTATCCGCCCTTTTTTGCGTCGTTTGCTCTCTTTTCTCCGCCTTAGTACTTCTGCGTTTGTGTTCCTCGCTTTTTTCTCGTTTCTGAATGCTGCTGTTTACTGGTAGCGTTTTCTTGTGTCTCCTTGCCACGGTTATAGTGTTTTTCCAGTGCTCCTCTGCGTCGTGTGTATGAGTGTGTGTGTGTGTGTGTCTACGTAAGTGTTTGTACGCACCGCGCCGCTGTCCTTTATTCCTCTATTGTCGCCATGTTCTTGCCGTTTTTTATTTTCGCTGCCATGCGTTCTCTGTTTACTTCTTGGGTACCATAGCAGCACGTACATCTGTTGTTCGGATATGGTTTTTTTCGAGGCTTGCGTTTAGTTGGATCGGCTGTTTAAACGGCCGCGCACCCGTGAGTGTGCGTGCATGTATTTGTGGTGGTACGAGTTTCGCGACGGTGAGCAGTCCTTGTAGTTGTAGAACACTCCAGCCTCGGCCCCGTTATGTGCATGCGATAGCGCATTGAGGAGTGAATGCAGCACATACACATTTCTATGTGCGATTTTTTCTTCCGCTGTGGCGGACGTTGTCTGCTCTCTGCACATTGTAGAAGCCTCACGTTGTGCAGTTTGCGGGTCTCGCTAGCCACATGGGAATAAGAGGGCGGGGGAGAGGAACATGTGTCCTCTCGACACTGTTGCGCTTGACAAGCAAGTCTTGTCGATCTTTGTAAAGGCACAGTTGGAAGGTGCGCGCGAGTGCGACGCACGTTCTGTTAGTGCTGCCATGCCAGACCCAATGATGGCGGTGGGGAATAGGGGGCCGAGGGCCATGCGCTATTTTTGTTGCATTTCCATGAACTTCTCTTTTTGTGCTCTGGTTGTTCCAGGCGGTAGCTGTAGCACTTTGCCCCCCCCCCCTCCTCCACTCTCCGCTGTCTACTCCGTCTGTCATCTACCTCACGCCGCTTACCCTCCACTCATCATCGGCTTCTCTCGTCATTTTTCGCTTGAGTCGGTTTCGGTTTCGTCTTTGCTGTGTTTTCTTATTGCTTTTTTCCCTTCACCTTCTCCACTCCTTGTTTCCCTTCTTGACTCGCATTTAGTGTTGGGCGTTGACTTCACCATACGAAAAATGCAGGCGTGCATGTCGACTGCGTCTTGTGTGTGTGTGTTTGAGGTGTGTGAAGCCTTTTTCGAGCCTCTGGGCTGTCTCTGCTTTGCTGTTGTGGTGGCTGCCACCACCGTCACGACCATCAAGGGCGCCTCTCCCTCTTGCTCCCCCCCCCAGCGCTTTGTGGTTCGCTTAAGTTATTTGTATACATATATGCACACATATATATGTGTGCATATATGTATATTCCCTGGCCGTTGTGCGTGTGCGTGTTTCCATCATGTCTTCTGTGTGTCTTCCTCTCTTCCTCTTCAGCTGTCTATAATCCTCTCAACAACAACAACAAAAATGAACGACACTGCCACATGGTGATGGATAGCTCTCCTCTTTCAAGGCAACCAAACAAGGGAAAGGCACACTTATGGGAGCCCACGAGGTCAGCCTCGAACTCTATCGTCTGCCGCGTTCCGGAGAACAGCTTTTTTGCATGACGTCGCGAACGCACGTGCGACGTCCTCTTGTGTGGAGCCAGTCTCTCTTTTTGTTCGCTTCTCAGATCACTTTGTCTAGTCGTGATACTGTGTCAGTGTTTTACGTGCGGCATTCGTGCTTTTATTTTCGGGGGGATGGAGGGAGGCCCGACGAGTGAAGCAGAGGCAGTCCAATGAATCATCTGATCGCGCTCTCTCCTTGCCGAGGCCTCTCACCTCCCAGGGCTCCAGTCGTTGTCCTTCGGCCGTTTTGCTCATGCATACTGTGGAGTTGTCCTCCTCCAACTTTCCTTGTCGCGCCTTCCTCCACCCCCTCCCTTCCCACCACCTGGCAGAGGCTCTCTGAGGGTCATCGTGGTCTGCACTGCCTGAAACTCGTAGCAGCAGTACACACAGCGACAACACATACGTAGAGAAGATCCACCGGTGGAGGGCCTTGCCGCGTTCCGCACAGACTGTGTGCCACCGCCCTCCGCTCCTACGACCGCTACTCAGCATGTCGGAGCTCGACAGTCTAATTGACGAGCTTTTCCCTGAAAAGCACAACAACGAATCTAACTGTGCCTCTGCTCCTGGACCGTCTCGCCGGCGGTCGGAGTGGGATGAGGAGAGCGACGACGGCCAGGACATCCGCATGTTCACGAGCTCTAAGATGAATGCTCTGCAGCAGCGTAACCCAACCTCAGTCTCCTCCTCCCGTGCGGATCCGTCCACCTCCGCGACAACAGTCGCCCCCACTCGCTGCTTAGCCGGGCACTCCTTCGATGAGGATGGTGACGCCGACGGCGACGTCGGTCATGCCGTGGCTTCCCACAACGTACCTGGAGAATTGGTTGATAAGGATCTGAGCGCGCGATCGCTTACCCGCATGTCGAAGCCCGTGCTCTTCCCGGTCCCGTTTCCGTCCCTCTCAGGCTCGGAGGGCTCCTACGCGTGTGCCTCGCGATGCTATCTCACGAACCTTGGAACACCCCTCATCCGCGATGCCGGCCACCCGACTTTGCAGCAGCTGCGCGCCATCGCGGCGAATGAGCAGGCGAGCCTGGACACCTCCCGCATTCAAGCGATGCTGCGGAAGGGCGCGTTTCACGCTGCTATAGCGAAACTGGGCAATGGCTGTCTGGATCATCACGGCGACTTTACGGTTGACGGAGGCTGCCCGAACATTTTGTGTCGCCAGTGCAACTACATGGTAGTGCGGCTTCAGGGCGCCGAGTGGGACGACGACGGCGTGAACTTGTACTTAACTTTGCGGAACTACTATCCAGACTGGTGCCGTTTGGCGAGTGCGACGCCGGTGGGGGTGGAGGACGGTGCCGAGGCATCCCGCGGCGTCCTGCGTTCGAGTTCGGCGGCGGCAGCCTACTGCTGCCAGTGCTCGTGGGTGACAGTGAGAAGTGCCAAGATGGTCATTGAAACTAGGCTGACAGACATTACGATGGCCAAACCTGCGAGGGAGGGGGAGCACCCGTTTGCCACCAAGTTGCCTCTGCCGCTTGGTGAAAAGCGACGACCGCCACTGTGGGTGTGTCACGGCCATACGCAATAAAAGGGGTCTGCGCGTGCTCGCGCTTGTGCTCTTGGTACGAGGAACAGGCGTGAGAGTGCTTGCCCACGAAAGAAGAGCAGAGTTGTGTTCTCCAGTGCCAAGACGCATGCCGTGAGCGTGCATGTTAGGGAATCGTATTTAGGTTATTGTTTGTTGACGTGCTGCTGTCTCGGAGCTTTACCCCTCACCCTCCACCCCCAACCCGCCCCTCAACGAGAAGACACCAACACGCCTTTCGGAGCGCATGATGTGATTGTGCTTTCTCTCCTTCTCCCAGGTCTGCCAAAGAAGGAGAAAAGATGTTCACTACGGTGAGCCCCCTCCCCCCCCGCGCGCACCCAACTCTCACATAGACACGCTGACACACACAAAAAGAAAAAAATTGTCGCGCTCCGTGCGACGGGTTTCGAGCCTCCGCTGAAGGAGCACTGCAGAGCATCTGACCGGCCTTGGCATGCTACTTCTTGGGATATGCATGTTTTTACGCCCAAGTGTAGCGATTGGCCGGCCAGTGAGAAGCAACGACAAAGCGCGCGATGCTCTCAAGCAATTTGAAGGAGAGAGGGGAGAGAGGTGGATGAGGCAGCTTCCCTCCACACACACACACACACACGCACCCCCTCCTGGTCCCTCCCAGAACCTCGGCTCTGACACATGAGCTGCAAGTCTGTCCCAGTCCTCTGCTGGCGCGTGTACCCCCACCCTCACCGAGGGCTCACCTGTGTTGCGTGTTTCGTTCTTCCTTTCCGAGCTTGCACCCGGACATCCTTCTCTCGCCTCTGGCTCTGCCCTCCCCTCACGCACTTGCCTTCTGCGCCGCTCACGGCTATGTTCTTCTCATTCGGCCAATGCCCGCACTGGCTTTTCGCACACATACACACGCGGTGAACGAGCTCCTCAGGTCCGTGCGTAGGCCTTTCCTCCCATTTTCGTCGTCATCGTCGTCGGTCACACGGCTGCCTCTGTGACTGTGTGCGTGTGAGTCTGCCATCACCCCCCCCCTTCCTTTTGCTTCCGTTCTGCTCATGCCTGCCAAGAAGAAGTCAACAAAGGCAAACTCCTCCAAAAAGGAGGTTCTGCCAGAACCTGTGACGATCAAGAACGGAACGGGCACCGTGTTCATTGGCGGCTGGTCCTCGTACGACACGATCGAGTCTGTGAGCCAGGCGAGTAGGTCGGTGATCGCAGCCAACACGGACGCCGACGGGGTCGTTGCAGCGCCGCTGCCGCGCACTGATGTCCTTGTCCTCCCGACGGAGAAAGCTGACGACGACGCGGACAGCGGAGCGGCACAGGCTCCATTCGTCGTGGAGGTAGCGGATCAATTCTTCGTCGAGGGTGTGTCTCGTCATCAGTGTGCGCAGGCCCAGGCGCTGGTGAAGACCTGGGAGCCAGCACCCGCACAGCCGACAGAGGCGACGGCACCTAGCGAGCAAATCGCGGCCCCTGCACCGGAGGAGGAGGCTGTCAACCCCTACGCAGATGCCGTGAGTGACCGACGGTACACGCAAGAGGTTTTGGTGGGAGCCAGCTATGCCGCACGCGACGTTGTGATTCGCGGCCCATGCTCCATCGAAGGTGTCGCCCCCATCATCGTCGTGCCGCCGCAACTTCCGGAAAAGCCGGACCTGGACGCGGTGACGCTGGACCCCCCCGCCGACAACGCCGCAGCCGCGGCAGGGGTGTCCACCAAGAAGAAAAAAACGGCAAAGAGCAAAAAGAAGTCAAAACCGAAGCTGACACCAGAGCAGGTTGAGGAGCTGGAGAGGAAGAAGGCGGAATTGGAGGCGCAATACATGCGACAAACGGAGGAGGCGGTGCAGCGCGCGAAGCAGGAGTCCGACTACCTCATGACGTTCGCCCATCCCGACCGCTGGGCGAACGTGGTGTTCCGCCACATGACGTTTGCCGGGCCTGTACAAGTACATCGCGCCCACGTCTCCTTCCAAAACTGCCGTTTCGTCGGCATCACTAACACCGCCATGTTGGATCGGCCGCTGCTCCTCGTGAGCCAGTACTGCCGCGTGCAGTGCACCAAGTGCAGCTTCGAGGCTCCGCAGCGCTGCGGCATCTACGCGCTCCCGAGCGCGCAGGTGGGGGTGCGGAAGTGTCTCTTTACCGGCGTGAAGCAGGATATCCTGTGGGCTGCGGCGCTGCCGGGTGTGTCGCCGCAGAACGCCGGCGCCGCCGCTTCCTTAGAGGTGGACGGCGGTGATGACGACAGCGCTGGTCATGGCCGAACTGTCTCGCCGACAGACGCGGCTGACGATCACAGCGCCGACCACAAGGCTGCCGGCGTGCTATCCTTTCCCGTCGCCCTTGGCGGCGAGCTCCAGGAAGCCGCGCGCGCGGCTCTCGACGACCGTAGCGCGGCAGTCGGAATCCTGTCAGACTGCGCCAAGCTGATGGTTCACGGTTGCGACTTTCTGTGCCTCGGGGTCGGTGTGTACGTGAAGGGCAGCTACACCGTCTACGTTTCTCATCACAAGGCAGCCCCAAAGACGCCCCAACAGCTGACACCAGAGGCGTGCGACACGTCTTTGGACAGCAACTCGTTTCACCACTTCGCCAATGCGGCGCTTTTGCTTGATAGGTCGTCGCGGCTGGTGTCGATTCGCCGTAGTTACGTCGAGGGGTCCGCCCACTACGGACTGGATTGCCAGGGCGGCGCGAGCTCAGTGCTCGTGCGACAAAACTACTTCGCGGCGGATGCGACGGTGCGCATTCGCGAAGGCGCCAAGGTGGCGATGCTGCACAACGACTTCCAGAGCATTCCACTAAATGACAATTCCTACGGCAACCCGTGCCTGCAGTCCGTGTACTAAAGCTGCCGGACAGGTGCGGAAAACTTACGGTCTGTTTGCGTGGGTACGTGCTTAGCGGTTTGCGGCTGTCGTTGCGGGTGCGTGTGCATGAGACGCGTGGGCACGTTGCACCAAGCCCGCTTCGTTGCTGTTACGCCATCTTTTAGAAGCCGCTGGCGGCGGTTCGCCGATGTACAGTTGTGAAGAATAACGAGGGCGGATGGTAACTAGGCAGGCGAGAGGACGCGGGGCGGGACCTGATCAAGGAGACGTACGTCTCTCTCGTGGCGCACGCAGGCTGTTGAGAGAAGTCTGTAAAGGACCTGAGACTCATCCTGCCTGCCCGCCCACTCCTTATCTGAGCCTTTTGTTGTAGTTTTCTGTAGGTTGGCGATTCGAAACCCGCCTTGAACGGTCGTTTGCTGCAGAGACATGCCATGTACCGTCTGGCCATGTAAATGCTCTCCTCTATTGCAGAAACGGTTTTTTTTTTTCAGGCTCCGTCGTGTTGTCGCTGCACGCGTGCCTGCCGCACCCGGTAACCGGCAGGGATAACCGTTTCTCCACAGACAAGAGGGTCACAGCGGACATCTCAAGCCTTGTCCCGGTCCACGGCGCCCGGCTACCGTGACGGATTACGGCATGCCCTTCACCAGTGCTTTGTTTTTGTGAAGAATAGAAGCTCTTCCTACGCGCAAAAATTGCGTGCACCTGCGCCACATCACTGTGGCGCCGTATTGCAGCTGCTGAGTAGTGTACACACCCCTGTTCGACGTCGTCATCTCCTCATCTTCCCTTTCTTCCTTTTTGGTTGTGTCTGGCAAACGAACCCCCGCTGTGTTTGTCCCGTCTAGGTTCTAAAGAACGCCCTATCCATCTCGTTTCTTTACAGAGATCCCCCCTCCAGCTTCCTCCCCTCACCGATCCACCTGTGGAGTGTTCCACGCAGCCCCTGCGATATGAGAACAGGCAACTAGATTCGCACACACGTATTCCCGTTGCTTTTTCCTGCGGCTTTTTGCTGTTTTTCGGTATCCCACAATTTCTTGTTTGGCGCGTTCCCCTTGCCTATCTGCGCGTCTTGCGCGTTTTGGCGGCGCTAGCGCTTGCCAAAATCGTGCGTTCTCAGAGCGGGTGTCTACACCAAAGTCGCGTTGGCGCGGCACGAACTCCGCGTAGAGCGGGCTCTTGCAGAGAAGCGCTTCTTCACGTTATTCGCGGAGGCCTGCGCTCGCCAACGAAGAAGGAATCACCCCACTCGTGCCTTGCGTCCTCATGTCTTCCGACGGCAAGCAGCAGCTCCTTGTGGTGGCGGCCGTGACGGCGGCGGCTGCAACAATGTCCATGTTCTACTTGTGGAGGAATAAGGACTTCGCTAAAAATCTAGGCATGCTCGGACACAAGATTGGCGCCGCGGTGCGCAAGCGCACGTCATCCTCTGCTGGCGAAGCGCCTGGGAGCGGCATCCGTCCTGTCTCGGGTATCGTGAAGAAGGGCTACACGCGCGAGCAGCTCTCCCAGTACGACGGTGTCAAGAACGAGCGCATCTTCATGAGTGTCAAGATGAAAGTATACGAGGTCGCCCCACACTTTTACGGGCCTGGGCAGCACTATCACGTATTTGCCGGTACGGAGGCCTCTCGTGCCTTGGCCAAGGCGGACCTGACGGGGAAGTACCTGAACCAGTACTGGGTGAATTGCTCCGAGGAGGAGCTGGAGGTGCTCGAGGAGTACGTGGAGAAGTTCAACTCCAAGTACCCCATTGTCGGCTGGTACGTCCCGGATGATCAGTTCTACAAGGTGACGGAGTGAAGCACACTGTGGTGTTTCCTCTTCTCTCTTCTTCCCCATCTTGTTGGCGGAACTGCACGCACGTGTGTGCTGGTTTCTTTGCGCGGTTGTTCAAAGGCGCCGCATGCAGCGAGGGAGAGCAGCTGGAGTGCAGAGGTGACGTGGGCGCGTGCCGGCCCGGGTAAGGCGTTACGCGATCGCTCAAGGGGTAGGGGAAGACGCGAGAGGGAGAGAGCGAGCAAGCGAGAGAGCTGTTTAAGGGAAAAGAAAAAGAGGGATGCTGTTAGCGTTGCCCTTTAGAGGAGGTGCTTCCTGTACGCATCTTACTGTAGAGCCTTCTCTTACTCCGTAACGTCTGTTAGTGGTGTGCGTTAGCTCGTTGCATCTGGCCCATCCCTTCTACGCTTCCTCTCTCTCGGTCTTCACCGGGTGCTCTTGTGTGCGTGTTTGCGCGTACACATGTTTCTCTCTGTGTTGGCTCTTGCGACCCCTACCACCACCCATCGTCTCCCTATTGTATTCTAGTTTACTCATTCTTTTTGTCGCTGTTGCCCTCCGTGCGCCGTGGTGGTTCTCACCCTCTCTTGGGGAATCCCTTTGTTTGGTGTCTCACCTCCTCACCCACCCACCACTCACTTCCCCATCCCCGTCTACGAGAACGAAAGGCCCCTCTTGTGTGCACAGGCCACCACCATCACCACCTCACCTTCCTCCAGAATAAAGCGGGCATTCTCCTCTCTCTCTCTCTGCGTGTATGGCCGTGCGTGCGTATGTTATCTTGTTCTCTGTTCCTTCCCTCTTAACGAGCATGTCCATATCCCCCGCCTGGTGTCGTCCGCTCGCTATCTGTCCCTTTCGCCTCTGTCTTTGGTGTGGTTATCGGCTCTCGCTCTCTCCGTCTTCCTCTCTGCAAGTGTGTGTGTGTGCTCGCGTGCTGGGTTTGTTGCTTTTAGAGGCACCTTCTCACCTGCTCATCCCCTCGTTGTGTCTTCATTTATCGACGCTGTTGTGCAGTGCAGGTCGCCGTGGGTGCGCCTCTTCCTTGCCCACCAGCCCCCGTACCCTCGTTTGGTTGATCTCAGTCGCGGCGCTGTTCTTCGGACGACGCTTTTTGCTCGCTTCTCGCATCTCTGTCTGTCTCTCTCTCTCCCCTGAGCACACACTAACTCTGTCGCGTGTGCACACTTCTCATTTTTTCGGTCGGTGAGTCGTCGCTGTGTATGTCTGTTGCCAAGCTCGTCACGCACCGCCTTGGTATATGATGCCATTATTTATTCTGCACATGTCTCGTTATGACGTCTATACAGCACCCCACTCGCACCTCTGAACGGCGTGCACCCTACAGCGAGTCGCGGAGACGCATGTGCAGATGGGCGGCCTAACACCTTAAACTACGCGGTCGACGCAGTTGATCACCGAAAAACGCCGCAGATGAAAGGGTGCCTTGTAAAGGGACGCCTGTGGTGCACATTGAAAACGGCAGCCACGACGTGCGCCCGCTCCTCGTAAGTCTCACACAGTAAGAAAAGATAAGCATCTCTGGGAACGCAAGAGAGGCTGCTGTGCCTAGTGGCCTAACGAGCCCTTGCACACGCTGCTGTGCTGACTGGTAAAAGAGCCCCATCTATTATCCAGACCATGCAATGCAAGGCCTCGAGCCTTTCTTTACCTAGCAGTACCTTCAACTGTCATTCGCACAGCCGTATGCAAGATGTAGCTTCCCTCCTCTCGCGGCTACGTCGCTCGCCCTGCTTCGCCTCCGAGTCAGCATGCCACACCTCGCCCTGAAACATCAAGCAAGACACCTGGAACACCAATAGTGAGAGCAGCCAGGGTGCAGCCTCTCGACACCCCAACCTCCTCCGCCCTCACCGCTGCACACCTGTCCTCCTTCTGCTGCTCGCTCTCGTCCCACGTCTCACATCCATTGCTTTTAACGTTGATCACCGGTTTCTGTCAGCACACACGATACGAGTGCGAGGGGCATATCAGCAAAGGTGAAAACCAGCTCACCTACCTTGGAGTGCGCGCGTTTCGCTTACATCTCTGAGCACATTTCGCGCATCGGTGTGGCGCGTAGCGACGAAAAGGCCTCTCGTCTAGCGCGCCGCCGTCGTGATTCTACACATCCATGCTCCCTGCCTCCGTCCGTCTTGTGCCTCTGTCTAGAAAGCGAACGACGCTGTGGGGTCGGCCATCAGAGGAAACCTGCGTTGCGCATAGTTGCCCTCTCCTATGTAAAGCACCCGTCCCTCCGGTTCCCCATCATCGTTGTTCTGTTTATATTCGTTTGTGTCTGTGCGCGTTACTTTCGTATTCGCGTTTGCTTCAGAAACGTGCTGCAGGGCAGGAGGGATGGACTGCGCAGAGTACCAGCCAGACGCGACTTATCTCCCTCTCTGTTTTTTTTTTGTTTTCTTAGCTTCTACACGTCCGTCACCTCCTCGGCGTCTCTCATCCATCGTCTTTCGAGCGCGTGGAAGTTGCCTCGGTCTTTGTTGTGTGTCTTCTTCACCTCGTGTGTGTGTGTGTGCTCCGTCGCATAGTGCGCTTCCGCTTCCTCCGCTCTCGCTCCCAGGTGGCAGTGTTGTTTCTGCGCCAGCGCTCTCTTGTATGACAGGCAATTCACTTTCCAAGACCATATCCGGACCCTCCTCTTCCCCCATTCCCTGGATTGCGCACGGTGAAATGAGCGCGACAAGAGTCTGTGTGCACTCCCTCCCCCCCCCCACACACACGCGCGCTCGCCCGTTTTTTTATCACGCGCGTCACTCTCTTGGACCACGTCTGCGGAAGGCAGTGTACACATCCGCGCATGTGCACAAACGCATACATAGAGAGAGAAAGGAGGGTTGGATGATACGAGGGCTTCCTCGGTGTGCAAAAGCGCCTCGCCGGCACGTCTAACGATCCTCACTCCTTCGACGTCCCTATCACACAAACTCTTTTCTCGCAACGGTGCCGAACTGAAATTTTTACGGAACTGTACTGCATAGGCAACGTAACGCTAGTAGGACAACGACAGTCGAAGCGTGGAAAAGATAGGACGGACACCCAAGAAGAAAGGAAGAACAACAGTAAAGGACTGCGACTACGGTCAACGCCGTTTTCGTCACCGCTCATCAAGGGGGACGAGTAGAGCGCCGATATACGTAGAGATATCGGTGCGTTGTAGTTTCGAGTGTGTGTGTGTCTGTGTGGGTGAGCTCGTGCCTGCGCATCTCCGAAAATCTCAGACGGCGGCTAAACAGGTACCTCACGTGAAGGCTACCCCTCCTCCTTCGTGGAAAGGTTTGTGTGCGTTGTTTCTTGCATCACTCGCACGGCGCGTGCCCTTTTTTTGTTGTTGTTCCTCTCCTGACCTTTGGCTCTCTCGCAAGTAGTTCACCTCTTCGCCATTGTTTCCGCGTTAAACGCGCGCACGCACGTTTCATGAACGGAAGCGGAGCGGAAAGGAGACGGACCACGAGTCCCTTGGCACCCTCAGTAGATAGCGCAGCGAAGGAACCTCCAGAGGTGTCTGATGGCACAGCACAATCTGGCAACGTGTCCGGATCATTGATAGAAACCTCATCATTGTCTGCGAGCTCGTCTCCGAAGGAAACCGCAGCGCCAGATGCTGAAGATGACGAGTTTTCTGTCACCAATTCACTACACCTACGTCGTGACTGGTATAGCAGCATCGCCACGTTCATTGCCGGTGGCGTGGCAGGTGCTGCAAGTCGTACTCTGACAGCCCCGCTCGACCGGATTAAGCTCATTGCGCAGGAGGGACATCTCGTGCAGGCGCCAAAACCCGTCTCGGCGACCGCCGCAGCGAGCTGCGCCGCGAGCGTTGGCTCGGCAGCTGCCAGCGTCGCCAGCAAGACCCAGACCGTCCGCCAACAGCACCCGAGTCTCCTGCAAGTGGCCCGCATGATCAAGGCGGATGGTGGCTGGAAGGCGTTTTGGCGCGGCAATACGATCAACTGCTTCAAGGCAGGGCCCGAGTTTGCCATTGTCTTTTCGATTCGCCGCTACCTGTCCTCGCTGTATGAGGATTGCGTGGAGCGGGAAAAGGCGCGCAAGAAGATCTTGTTAGCGCGGTGGAAAGCAATGGATGAGCGCAGCGCCTCCATCTGCTGCCGCACGCAGGAGACGCGTGAGTTCATGAAGGTGGGGACAGAGGAGCCGAGAGCTCGCACCGGCGCAACGGGGCTCCAGAGCATCGTCGATGGCACACGTAGCAGTTATCGCGCCGGTCATCCAACACTTGTTTCACCTGTATCCCCAGCGGCATCCGTCACTCCGATGCTGACAAGCGACGAGGTACGGCAGAGGGAGCGCGCCATCTCGGTGGAGGCGTCTATCCTCACCCCTCCCTTTCACCGACTGGGATGCATCTCTACTGTGCCACAACTCGCTGTGAACTGCACGATTGGTGCCCTCGCCGGCCTTGGCGCACAAGGCATTCTATACCCACTCGAGGTGGTCAAGACGCGTGTTGTGGTGTCGAGGAGCCACGAGTACAAAGGCGGTGTGGTGGAGATTGTGCGCGTTGCTTACCACAAGGGTGGTGTAATGGAGTTCTACCGGGGTTTCGTGCCGAACATGGTCGGCATCGTTGTCTACCGAGGGCTGGAAATGGGCCTCTACTCCAGCGCGCAGCAGTCTATCATGATGTATCGAATGCAGGTGAAGAAGATGAAGCGGCACGAGGCAAGCTTAAATTCGGCCGAAGTCGGCGTGGTCGGGATGTTTTCCTCCACGGTGGCGCAGACAGTGTCGTACCCGTTGAATGTGATACGAACCCGACTGCAGACGCAGGGCACCAACGGGCGAGCAAAGAAGTACAGTGGGATGGTAGACTGCATGGTAAAGATGATTCGCAACAAAGGCGTGACGTCACTATTTAGCGGACTTACCGCGAACTACCTCAAAGCGGTGCCGGCGAGCGCCTGCACATTTGTCGTCTTCGAGTGGGCGCAGCGACTGCTCGTCGACGATGATTGACAAGCTGCTCCCGCTCTCTTTCTCTGTCTAGCTATGTACGCTGTGAAGGAGCTCGCCGTACGCGCACACGAGAGCGGCAAACACGGACTTATCTGTGTGAACCCAATCACCAGCAAGACATTAACATCCTTTTTTTTTGTTTCTGACAGAGGTTTCATGGTTGGCAACAGCCGTCCCACACCGGAGGAGCACGGATGCTGAGCTGACGAGGCGACCGGAGTCGACGCTCGACCAGCCCTGCACGGGCATCCGTGGGCACTCTGGATTCCTGCAGCGGCGGCTGACTGGCAGCGACAGCGTGGGGTTCAGGTGGTGTGCTGCCCACAGCTCGGCGAGAACTGCGGCACCCCCACGGCCGCCAGAGCGTCCGCCCCCGTCTCTGTGTGGTTGCCACGAGGGTGCTCGACCGTGGGGTGGTTGCTCGGTATGCTACGCGGGCTTGGCAGGTCGCTGTAGGCTGAAAGCACACCTCGTTTCACGCTATGATGCTGCACGCCGCGGCCTGAGGCGCCTTCCTGCTCGAGCTCACCCGGCATGTACGCCGGCCACCCACCTCTTTCCTCCCCCTACCGTGTTACCCGCGGCACGGACACCCCCGCCACTGCCGTGGAGCAGGGCCCTGGACGCGGCCCGGTGCAACTGCAGCCGGCCCGCCCTCGACGACCAGGATGTGGGCGTCGCGCGACAATGGCCGGGTGAGCTGTGATTAGGTGCGCGTATAGTTGTGGACTTTGCACGGGGTGGGGTGAGGCGAGAAGGAAATGGGTTGCTGTGAGATCCTGCCATCAGGACACACCTCGGCGTGCTGTCAGGCTCCAGTGCCGAATGTCTTCTGGTGGTGAGAGGGCTAGGCACCTGCGTCGCGGGCAGCTGAGAGCAAGGCACGGCTGCTGATGTCGGTGGTGCGATCTCGGAACGGCGCCACCTTGGAGCGACTTGCGACGGCGAACAAGCGAGTGCCATCCATGTGATGGACAGGGTGTCGGCATGACTGGTACGTGGCCGACTGCCAGCCCTTCGCATGGCTTACTGGCGTGGAGCCTTGGCTCCCCCTGGAGGGATGCACCGCGTGGCGAGCTGCGCAGCAGTTTGGCGAGCAGGGTTCG
This sequence comes from Leishmania infantum JPCM5, assembly GCF_000002875.2. Classification (NCBI taxonomy): domain Eukaryota; phylum Euglenozoa; class Kinetoplastea; order Trypanosomatida; family Trypanosomatidae; genus Leishmania; species Leishmania infantum. The sequence continues at coordinate 1,216,209 of NC_009418.2, forward strand.
AGGCAGAGGGCGAGCTCAGATGACTGAGTCGGCGCATGCTGTAAGACGTGTGCCTGCGGTTACTTCGTTTCTCGTGATGTGCCCCTGTGACAGGGCGGGGGTAAAGTTGGGCTCGAGTCCTCTTTGATCGCAAGGAATGCACACGTCGGAGAAAGGCTCTCCTCGCTTGGGCGGCGGCGGCGTTCTTGTCAGGCAGTCCTGTGTGCGATCGTTTTTCCGCGGGAGGGATGATGTTGGTGGTTTTCGGTAGTCGTCGGTGGCACTTCCTGTCCGCTGTGACTATTGCTCCCTTCAAGCGTTGCTCGCCTGCACTGCGTTGCGCGCGTGGGAGAGAGAGAAAAGAAACCCTTCTTTGGTTTCCGTCGATGATCCGTGTTGATGGGATCTTGCGCAGGTGTGGTGTTTACGTGAGTATGCCCACTTTTCTTATTTGTGTTTCGTGTCGTCACACGCGTCACACCTTTCGGGAAGCCCGCGACACCTACGACATCGTCTCGCCCGTCCACAGAATCATTCGACACGCCGGCCGTATCCACCACTCCTGCTACCTATTCACGAAGCAGCGATGAATACCACACCCACAGCACCTGCAGCGGCTACAGTAGAGGGTACAGACCCAAACGAATAACAGAAAACGAAGGAAGAACGTGAGTTCAAGCGGCTGTGCCGCCGCAAGTGGACGCATATGTGTATATGCATGTGCCAGAGAGGGTGAGAGGCGTGCTGGTGATAGCTACCGAGGGGTTCGCCACGTTTTCTCCGCATCTCTCCTATTACCAGCACCACCTTCGTTTCATAAGAAACAGAAACGCACATCACACGAAAGGCAGAGTGGGATGGTGCATGTTCCACTGCTAATGCCGCGCCCATGCAGGTGTGGGCGCTGTATTGAGGCAAAACTATGCGCGCCTGCAGCCTTCCCTGCGTTGCATGTGGCCGGTATATGTGGCAGCGCCCTTCGTGGGCATCTTCACAGCGCCCCCCCCCCCACCACCATCGACCGTGGGACGACGAGGTATCAGCTGTGAGGAATGATACTCTTGTGTGCATGAGAGTCTCACTCTTTATATTCTGTTTCTCTGCGCTCGATCGGTGCACGCAGATATATGTGTGGATGTATGCCTTGTTCCTCTCCATTGCGCTCTTTCACTCGCTTTCTTTTTCTTGGCGTGACGCTGGTGTCCTTCACACCCATTCCCGTATCCACAAACACACACACACACTGACGCACGCGCACACCGCTCGGTATGTCGCACTGAGCAAGCAAAGGTTTGCCGCGTCAGCAACGTACTGCCTGTGCGTTTTTTCTCCGAGTGGTGCCCTCTTCAGTTCACTTTTTTTTTAAGTGACCTCACCCTCGTATTCACTTCTGTTTTTTCTTCTCTGTCGCCCTGTTGTTGTCAGGAGCGCTGTCGTTTGTGTCTTTGCTGCGGATTTCGTGTTTGGTTCCCCCTCTCACTGCCTCTCACCCCTCCCTTTGGGCGTGCGTGTGTGTGTGCCGGTGTGATTTTTGTGGAGACTCAGCAGGGCGCCTCATCTTTACTTCTCACTTCGGTCTTTCGTTCGGTGTACCACCGAAAAATCTTTCTCCCACGCCGTACGGTGCGAAGGAGGAACCACCACCACAACCAAACGGAAACGGCGTCTCGATTTTCACCCGCAGACCCGCTGCTGTGGACACGAAGAACAACCTGCGATCCAGTTTCTGCAGGGATAGCACCGAAAGATAAAGATGCTCCCGGCAACGGACTCGATTCGGATGGGAGTGATCCAGGCGGACGCGGGGGCGCCGACAGCCGCACAGCAAACAGACTGGAGCTTTTCTGCTCAGTTGGATGAAGCTGGCCCCCATGTAAATAGAGTCGCATCCTTCGATGATCACGGCGCGTCTGCCGTGTCTCTCAATGACGCGAGTGCTTCGGCTTTTGTGCAGCGTGCACGCGGCGTGGGCGTGGCGGCCCCCTCGGCCCCAGATCCGCAGCAGCCGGAAGAGGTGCAGGAACCACCCATTGAAGAGGTGGTCAACAGTACCGTGATTCACCTGGACAAGCCGATCGAGCACATGCCCTTGATTTCTCCGCCGGAGTTGAAGCTGGTTGGGCGATGCGTCACCTTCAAGGGCGACACCACTATTAACGGTGAGACCCGCTCTTTCTTTTACGAGGGCCTGATTGGTACGATAAATAAGGAAACCGTCATGCTGATCCACGTGCACCGGTACACCGAGGAGGACTTCCAACTTCACAAATTAGAGCGTCGCCACGCTTTTCGTGCCGATGAAAACTTGAAGTCTTCACAACAAGGCGTCGCCGTCGCGCCGTCGAACTGTGCCGTGGAGGGCATTTCCAGTGGCGGCCACGGCGGCACGGCACGCGAGGAAATCGAGGCAAACTACAGCAACGACAACCTCAACTGCGTGCGCAACCCTGTCGTTGCCGAGAGTATCCAGAAGCCAAAGGACGACGACGACAACTTCGACTTCGACTTCGACCACCATAGCATCAGCGTTACGGAGCACCAGGAGATGCCGGCGCTGTTGAACGCGCTCGGAGAGACACACGCGGAGGAGGCGACGCGGGTGCGCAACCGCATGCAGCAGCAGAAGGGCACGATGGGGCCGATACCGTATGTCACCTTTTCTCGATCGCACATCCACCGCGTTGAGTTTGGAGTCGATCCGCAAAGCAGCTTCTACTCTATTTTCCGTGACCCAACGAAGGAGTATTTCGACATGCAGTGCCTGCGCATGTTCGTGCGGCGATATATTATTCACACCTCTCAAGGCAACAACCCGCGCTGTGTTCCGCTGCGCGCCTTCATCACGTCTCGCTGCAACTGTCCAGACCTTGACAACGATCTGCTCGAGCGCACCACCCGCGAGGAGCTTGCGCACCTCATCAAGATCGACCGAGACGTCAAGCGCGTAAAGAAGAAGAAGGAGCAGAACCGCCGCAACGCGCTGCGCGCTTACAGGGCACCGCAAGGGCTCTTCCGTCTGACCGGCATCCTCTTTCTTACGCATCTGCCGCAGCAAACCCTGAGCATTGCTGTGATGGAGATGATCGTGACGCTGGTGCTGCTCATTTACATGCTCACGACGATCTTGACTGCCGAGCCCAACATAGTTGGCATTTACTTTGCCAAGGTTTACCCGTACATCTTTTGCACGGTTATTGTCTCTGTCCTCGCCACCGCCTGCACTTCGCTTCACGCGATTCGTATGTCACTTCCGATTCGTGACGGCATTTTCGTGGCGTCGATGCGCGCCTTCTTCACACTGAGTGCCACTGCCTGCTCCACAATGGCGATGATTATCATTGGTGGGCATGCGAGTTATGAGCGACTCCTCAGTTTCGTGGAGAGCGATGTCATGGCGCCTCGATTGTGCGGCTTCTACAGTGCTCAGCGGTGCAGCGGCATCACCATCCCGTGCACCAGCATTTACGTGGATAAGAGGCTCTGCAATTGCTTTCACATGCAGTACGACAGCTACCCTTGCCAGTCCATCATGATCGCCTATGTTCAGCGAGGCCTGATTCCGATGGTGTGTCTCGCCTTCATATTGTTCGCCACCTTTTTCTTTGATGGCTACCTGCATCTGCGTCTCTTTCATATTGCCCATCTTCTTGAAGGCAGATTATAGTGCACCTTTTCTTTGAATCCGATCACCGCTGGCTCATAGGGTTGCTCCCCGCCCCCACACACCCTCTCCCTCTTCTCCGACTCTCTTTTCCATCACCATCCTCCGGAGCTGTTCACACTTGTTCTTAAGTGTGTATTCCGCTGATGAGTGTATTGGTACCTTTTTCTTCTTTCGGTTATCTTTCTGTTGTGGTGCTGCCACGGAGAATGGAGGCATTTATTTTGCTTCGCGTGTGCGTGTGTGTGCCTGTCTTGCTCACCTGCCCACGCACCTTTGCCTCTTGTCTGCGCGAAGGGGGCGCCCATTTCGTTGTTGTTTTTTGTTGTTCTGCTGACCTCCTTTTCTTTCGCTTTTCATGGAAGGGCGCCCCGCTCCTCCTCTTTTTTTTTCTTCTCGTCGTTGTCGCCGTCGCTCTTTTGCCCTTCGTCTCCAGGCGCACCCTCTTGTTGCTCCTCTTCTCAACATTCGTTGGTCAACGATTTCTGGGGTTCTGTGTCGGTGTGATGGCTAACGGTGCGTTTACGCGCTGCGAGGGGTGGGTCTGATTCCTCCCTTTGTTTTACGAGTGGAGAGGCGGTGGTAAAGAGAAGCAGAGGGAACGCGCGCTGATGAGACGGAAATCCTACAAGCATTCGGGTAGCAAAAGCAGGCAGATACACACACGCACACAGAGATACAGACACACAGGCCACTATATTATTCGGCCCTCGATACGAGGGCTCATCGGACCCAGAGGTGGATAACGGCAGGGCTTGTCGTCGTGTTGAGCACGCCAGAGTATCTCACCGCCTTCATCAACCAAAACGAAGAAAGCGAGAACTCATTAATCCATTCGTTGTGTGATGTGTATTTTTGTCTGTGAGAAAGTGTTTCTTCGGATGCGCTAGCCCGGCCTTACCTCGTCCTTCGCGTGAAAACAAAGCACGTTCCCGAAAAAAGGCGAAACTTTTCCGAGGAGACGCAAGGGCCCACCTCCTCTGTGTTGCTTCGTGTCTCCCTCCAACGCGCACGTAAGGCACATATAAGAGATGGGGCCAGTTCTGCCCTTTTGTCTTCTTCAGTCTCTACAGCAGAGAAAGAAGAGAGGTACTGTGGAAAGGATGTAGACGCGTATGCGTGTGTACGGGTGGGTGGGTGGTTGTATGTGTGAGGGCAGAAACGAGGCGCCGCGTGACACAGCAGAAGTCTCTTTTTTTTATCATGTTCTCTCTTCCTCTCTGTACTGCACGCTCTATGACACACAACGCAGACCCGCGTTGAAGGGACGATACCCCCACCCCTCCAAAGGCATCTCACCATCGTCGTAAACGTGAGTAGCGATCGAAAAGACTACAAGCGCACAGAAATATATATATATGTTGTCGAACTCTTTCACAGTCAATTTTTTTTTGCGTTTCCTCCTCCTCACGCATCTTTGATGTGTGCTTGTATTTGTGTGTGTGTGAGCATGGGTGTGAGCGCAGCTCGTTTTCGCTATCCTTTTACGAACTTCTATCGGTAGCCATTTTGCTGTTCATTCTTTTTCCCGATACTCTCATTGAGCTCCTCTCTGCTCCTTTCTCTTCCGTGGCTTGCTGTTCTTTCACGATGCTAACTGCTGTCTTATCTGAAAGTTTGTCTCTCCGCGCCTCCTGATGCCGGCCACCTCAGCTTTCGATCAGGATGCAGCACCTACTCTGTGTGGGGAAAGCCCAGAGCGTGCCCTCGTGTACGGCTGCGGACTGTGCGTGCCGACGGAAAGGGCTGGGCTGGCGCTGTGGCGAAGTGGCTCGCGGTCATGATGATCAGGTTTGCACCGGCTGACTACGAGTCGTGTCAAGGATTCGAAACGTACACGCCTCCCCCTCTTGTGTTCTGTGCTTTTGCTCCGACGCGGCGACGTCGAGTGTAGTCCCGGGCCGCGCCTGCGCCGTGTGCGGTGCGGCCGCGGTGGGCTGAGCGGCGCCAAACGGTGCTGGGTGTCCCGGCTCCTTGCCGAATCCTCGCTGCGTGCCTGTGCTCTGCAGGCTGAGAGAGGGTGCGCATCCGGCCCCCACAGGCCTGCAAGGCATTTAGTCTTCCAGGTATTCCGCATTGCGGTGTAGGCCCTCCCCCTCCCCCCCCCTCCGTTCTCCGGGGCAAAGGGGAAGCAGGGATGGCCCGCCCTTGCTGCGATGACGCTGCTAGACGAGCACATGTCACGCCCACCTACCTTTCCACGACTGACCCGGTGGCACAGGCTGCTCTCAGTCGGATACCTAGTGACGTTGCACGCAGTGCTCACGTCATTGGAGTGAATGCGGGCTCGCACCACCCGATGCGGGGCACGAAGGGGCGACCCGGCCTGACGGAGACCATTCTGCACGGTTGGGCTCAGTGTCTCATGTGCATGACGTGCGCAGGCGATGATGACGACGCCCCGACACGGCACGGCGCAGACGGAGCCACGGAGACGTCCCCGCGCGTCACCCTGGCGCTCGACTGCGTCATGTGCGACTGGGGCACCGCCCCCCGCGGCGACCCGGATAGCGCAGCAAGGGGAGGGAAGGCGGGATCGTCCATGCCGTCGCGCCCACCACAACCCCACCACACGGACGCACAACTGCAGAGTATCCGTCAAGGATGCATCACAGCCGGTGCCTACTAGCAGCAGCCACCGAGAAAGCTGCCCCATGTGGTAAGGCCGCTTGTAGACTGCTCTGGACGCGGAAACTGACGCACACGAAAGCCGCCCTTGATGCGGTGCCCTCTGCGTCGCCGGTGCGCTGCCTTCTCGCGGGTATGCTCCTGAAAGAGCTCCGAGGAACCAGGGTTGAGGGATGGGTGCAGGCCTGCAACGCTCTCACCGCCAGGGGCTCTCGATAGTGGGCGTGGATACGGGCTATTCATGCTCCCTCCCCTCCCCTCCCCCCTCCCCACACCACCACTCATTCTGCATGTGCGCTGTGCGCGCCAGCGACGAGACAGGGTGACCGCTACCTCTGCGCGAGAGAGCAGGCCAACATGTTGGTGAAGATGTACCTAGAGACGTCGGCGCACCATCTGGAAGACACACCTGAACTACAGCAGTCCGGCTCCCGTCCTTACCGCTCGCCTGCGCTCACGACTCACATGGAGCAGTCGAGGAGCCCCCGTTTCCGTGCGGAGTCCCACAAAGGTGTGTCCGAGGGCCTCGCGTCTTCATTGTGGCGGGCCCGCGGCGTGTGGAGCTCCACCCGATCACCGAACTGCGCCGTCGGGTCCTCCAGACTCCCATGTGGAGGGTCGCCGCATCACATTGTGGAATGCCGCGGCCTGAGGCGCCTTCCTGCTCGAGCTCACCCGGCATGTACGCCGGCCACCCACCTCTTTCCTCCCCCTACCGTGTTACCCGCGGCACGGACACCCCCGCCACTGCCGTGGAGCAGGGCCCTGGACGCGGCCCGGTGCAACTGCAGCCGGCCCGCCCTCGACGACCAGGATGTGGGCGTCGCGCGACAATGGCCGGGTGAACTGTGTTTAGGTGCGTGTGTAGTTGTGGGCTCGTTCAGGATGCAAGGTTACGTCGGAACTCAGTGAAAAGGTGTATGGTTTTGTGCTTATTCAGTGGAGGATCGGTTTTCTGTACGCCTAGCTTTCGCGTTTGTGCCGCTGGCCGTCTCCGGAGAAAGTCTATTCTGTGCTTCGGTGCCATGTGAGCGTAACGGGGATTCGGTTCCTGTTGTAGATTTTTTTTGGGTGTGCTTGTCGTGTGTTCTTCGACGCTGTCTCGAATAGGCGCTGGAGGTCAGTCTTGTTGAATTCCTTGTAGCGTAAGTTAGGACAGCAAGATCGTTTTCGATTCTGGTTTCAGGCGAGCCATGTGAGGAGATTTGGGCTCTCGGCGAAGAGAAGCGATGTCTGTCTCTCAAGGCACTTCTATCAGTGAGCGAGGTTGGGCGCGCCAGTGGCAACGACCACCAAAATGCGTCTCTACGTCAGCGAAACGTCAGCTACGCAGTGTGAGCTGACAGTGTCTGTTCGGCTACGTGCACTACCAAAGCGGCGTGAGAACGATCGGGCCGTGCTCTGGGCCTGTCCGGGCTGCGGTTTTCCCTGTCTGTGTGTGCGCGCGCGTTTTCTGCTTTGTGGCTGTGTGTGTGTGTATGCCTGCACCGTTTATGATGATAAAGTCCTCTCTACTACTGCTAGCGTCCGATGCGTCGCTGACGATCACCGTTTGAACTTCATCTTTCGCTCCGATCTGAGGGCGCACTTGCCTTGTCTGTGTGTGTGTGCGTGTGCCTAGGTGTGGCGCTGGCCGCTGCTGTATGACGTCACCCCAACCGCTGCTCATACGTCGTTGCCCATCGTATAGCGGTGATATTTGTGGACGGAGATGGCGCGCGAGTGCATGCTGGTGTGTGCGTGCGCGCTCTGCTGCGGGTAGCGCGCGGGTGCGTGAGTGTTGTTGCTCCGCCTCGCTGGTGCATCTTTCGTGTGGTGGGGTCGCTCTCCGACGGGACGCGTCTCTGGTGAGCTCGAAACTCTTATCGCACTGCTAGACTCGAAGCGTGTGCCAGTGGGGACTGCTGCTGTTGGCGCGTGCGCCTGGCTGCTAGGCCTGTGTATCTGTCTTTCTCTCGCTCTCTTGTGTGTCCCGCCGTGTGCGCCGCGTGATGCCATGCAGGTATGCTCCTTTGCCGTAGCGCTCCGGCGCTGTGCCGACAGACATACCACACTCTATCCCAATGCTTAATTCACTTCAGCTGAGGGCGCCACTCGGTGGCAATGTCGGACAGTCTGTGTGTGTGTGTGTGTGTGCTGTGCGCACCAGGGAATGGCGGCTGTGGTGGGCCTCGCACTTGTTGGCGGAGGACGGGTCTTCCCCGGATGAAAGCGACGCATCAAAGATAACATTTTCCCTTTGCTGCCTGTGGCGCGAACCGCAGCACTGCGGTCTTGCCGTAGGAGCCGCAGTACGCGCAGGGTGCGAGGCAATGTGCCTCTCTGCACGAACGCATCACTGCCAAGGATCGCTCCGATGTTCCCGTTTCCTTCTCTGCGCTCTCGTAGTGTGGGATCTTCGAACTCTCTGCACATCTTGCGAAGCGGAGCCTCTCTTGATTTTTTTTTGCGATTGAGCGAGAATATCTATCCTGTAAAAACTCAAGACGCCGATTTGTCTTTTTAGGACTTTCAGGACCCTTCGAGGACAAGTCTGTGCTGCTATGGAGACACCGGCGGTGTATTGCGTCAGCGATGCGGCGGCATCGCTCACAATGGCGGATGATTGGATTCGTGGTTTGTCGAGGCAGCGGCACAAGGCGATGTGCGAGGCAGGCGCTGTGTTCCCGGTGGCGCGGACACGCGAAAGAACAGAGGACGATGAGGCTCAGGCCGCCTCATCCTACAGAGACTCAATCGCGAGGGTTCCCACTAACCGGCTTCATCTCCACATGATGCATCGCCGGCGTCTTTACAAGCAGTACGCGATGGACCTGTCTGTGCGGGCCGATACACACTCGTTCTATCAGCTGATGATGTGGTGCCATGATCACCATGTTTTCCTGCACCCTACCGTGGAAATGACTCGGCACCGCAGCGCGTTTCGAGAGCACGTTTTTCGCGTGAAGGAGGACGTGGACGCCTTCACCCCTCTTCTTGCGATCCCAGAAGACTTGATCATTGGCTTCAAGGACGCAAACACGGAGTCGAGCGACCCATCAGCGAGCACCGACGACCGCAACAACCTCTATGATGCCAAGCGCGAGGCGGAATTTCACAAGCTCAACACCGGCGAGAACAGCGATGCTGACATCTGCCAGTTTTTCTTTGCTTCTCTCGGGATGATCGTCTCCGACCTTATCACGGCCAAGAGCAGCCCACTAACGGATCCTCGACACTTGTTCGCAAAACTGCTGAGTAAAGTACCGACGCTGCAAAACGCGCCGTATTTTGACGAGGAAGTTGTCTTCGACTCCAATGAAACCTGCCTTGCCGATGTGCTGCTGCAGATGATCCGCAACTACATCAGCGGCGGCCCTCTTGTGAACAAGGTACCGTTGCATGAGCTACGCTGGGCTGTCAGTGTGTCCCTGTCGCACTCCACGCCGCTATCTATTGGGGCTGTGCGGTCGATCGGTATTGTCCCGGTGGTCCACCTCTTCCCACACGGCGGAACAGCTACAAATGCGTACGTGGTCGCACGAACCTCGCGTGAAAAGTCTGCAGAGAAGATGGCCACCTTCTTCAGAGAGAAGTTTGGGTATGACTTCCAGGGGCAGGCAAACGGCAAGTGGATCTATGTCGTCCCGGAGCGGCCGCTGAAGGCAGGTGAGGCGATTAACTTGCAAGCCATGGCACCAGTTTGCGAAAAGGACAGCGAGGCCGAGCAGATGTGGCGGCTGTCGTGCGGGACAGTGCCAGAGTCGTACATGTTGAGCGCGCAAGCTTCCGCTCGGCAGGAGGCCGCGACACGCTTCATTGTTGAGCAGGGCGAAGCTCTGTGGAAGGCGTCGAAGCGATCGCTATAGGAACCTAGTTGATCTCGCCCGGGCGCCGACGCCACTGCACACGATGTCTTCTCGTGTTCTTTTTCTTCTTGCCGTTTCTGGGAGGCGTGCTGGCGACGGAAGCGCGTCTGCCGACTCGATCGTGACCCAACACGAAATAATGCTGCGTGCCTTGGCGCGGTATTCTCCCCCCTCCCTGCCACGTTCTCTGGGTTCGTAGTGTGCCTAATTCCAGGCGCGGGGATGGAAGGCGCCCTGGGCCACCCGTGGTCAATGATGCGCCTCTGGTTCTTGTGTGCAAGTGCTTGACGCACACACCTATGTGCACGGTCTTCGGCCGAGCTAGCAAGCATTTCCCCTTGCCTCTCATGCCTTCAAACACCTCGCCCTTCCCTCCCTCACCGCCTCACACATCACCCCTGCCGCGCCTTGCGTGCGACGGCGGCCGTGTCTCGCCGCCTCAAGTTTCAAAGAAGCGGTCGGCTCTTCTGTGTGCTTCGTGTTCATTGGGTGGCATCCACAGTGTTCAGCGCTTTTGCTAAGAGGTGAGCGCGCAGGCGATGAAAAAAAAAGGTAGCTAAGCGGATCTTAGCATTCTTGTAGGCTTTCAGGCATCCACGGCGGCATTTATTTAGAGCACGTGCGCGCACTGGAACCGAGACGCACGTACACACACTCACACACACGTGCACCAGTACATCATACCCTCCGCCCGTTTCTCACTCTGACACGTGCCTGGCCTTTTCGCGGTTGTTTAACGGCTGAGGGGCTGAGTTGTGTCGCTTATGTGGTGTGTGCGCGTGCATTCTACCCCTTTCTCCTGCCAGCTCCTTGGGCGAGTTTTCCTTTCTTCTCCCCACGCTTTATTGCAAGCGCAATGAGCCATAGCCGACACAGTGAGAGGCGAGAGAGTCGCCGCGAGCGGCGGAAGGAAAGTCGACACAGTGTCAAGAAGCACCACCATCACCGCAGCAGCGGCGGCAGCTCTCGGCATCGTCATAATGTCATTAACGAGAAAACTCCAGTGCCGCGCGACTTTCACTGCCACATTTGCGGCAAGACGCACTGGACAGTGTACTGCGATCGACTGCAGCAGCATCCGGAGAACTACCCGCTGATGGATGCAGAGCGGGGCTGCCGCCAGTGTGGTCAGCAGGGACACTCGGCGTCGCAGTGCCGCATCAAGAAGTACCTGTGCCGCGACTGCGGTGGCATGCACGACACTCGCGACTGCGTCTTCTCCCACGTTGGCGAGGACTGGTATGAGTTCTATGATCCCAAGACCCGCCATGTCTACTATGCGAACTCTGATGAGTCTCAAATCCAGTGGAACCCGCCAACGCATCAACTTGACACCATCTACTGGTACTGTAGTCGGTGCCAGGTGATGATATCCGCCAAGTTCCGCGAGTGTCTTCTGTGTCACTCCATCCGCCCTGAGTCGAAGCAACAGGAGACGCTCACAACGGACTCCGGCTCGGACAGCAGCAGTTCCAGCTCTACCTTCAGTAACAGCAGCAGTAGCGATACCAGCTGTATCAGCCCCAGCAGTAGCAGCTCCGGCAGCACCAGCAGCAGCGATAGTAGCAGTGACGACGACGAGCGAAGCGCCGCTGGAAGGGTCCGTGATAAAGCACCGTAGGCTCATAAGGGCAATCGATCTAGATGCCCTGTTTCTGAGCGCTGCAATCTGTTTTTCTTTTTTGAAGAACTTGCTTTCACCACAAGCAAGGCAAGGGGAGAGGTTGCGAGGTCAAGATCCAAGTGCAGAGTTTGGAGACGCGTGCACAGCCAACCTTCTGCCCTCTCCGCCTCCCTCGATGTCTCTCTCTACGTGTGTGTGCGTGTGTAATTGCGGATCGTCACTCGCTTGGTTATCATTATTATTTTTCTCTTCCTCTTTTTTTCGCGATTAACCACCACCACCTCCGACTGAAGCAAAAACGCCGACGGTGAGGGAGGGAGGAGCGGGGTGGGAGCGAGGCGGCTGGCACAACGCCCACAAACAAAGCAAATAGTAAGAAGCACGGAGCAAGTGAATCTTCTGCCTCTCCACCGCCATCGCCGCCTTTTCTGCTGTTGTTTGTTTTATATACCTCTTTCTCTCTTTCTCTTGTACCATGACGCTCATGAGTTAGCATCTAACCCACCCACCCTACTCTTTCTACACTCACACACCGACACCGACACAGACACAGACACACGCGCTAAGAAAACAAGGACAACAGCAAACATCCACGGAGCAGCACGGGCGATGCTCTCTTTCTAATTGATTTTTTTCAGCTCAAGATAGACTTCGGCACTGTGGCCTATCCTTTCGTTTTTAAGGACTTTTGCTCTCCTTGTGAGCATGGCGGCGTGGGTTGAAGTCGTCTTCGATACCACAGTGTGAGCATTCCCCCTCCCCCTCCTCCGCTACATGCGCTGTCGATAAATCGTGTGAATTCCCTCTCCCAATGATCGTCTCGGCCACCAAAGAAATTGCCGGTATGGGCTTCTGGGACGAGGATAGGCGCGCATGTGTTTATGTGGTGTGTTCGTGAAGGGCATCCGAGAAGTTGCACCCTGTGCAAATGCACGGCTTCTTTCACGCCCTGGCCCTTTACTTCCTCCTTTTGCCGATGTGTATCTCTCTCTCTTTTTCAACAAATGCCTGCCTCCATTCACACATGCCCGCTCCTCGCTCTCGTTCTCACCGTTATTTTCAGTGACGCGTCGCGTTCTGGACGCTGTAGCTTGCCGGCGGCGTGCGTGTCGGCTAAGCCCAGCAGCTATGGAGTTCGTCCCGGCAAGCAGCCCTGTGCAACGGCGCCCGGTCGGTGTGCCACCATACCGCGTACCGCCCCTCTCGGGTCTATACCGAATGCGCTACCATCCGCCCACGCCAGACAGCACCTCATCCGATCGTCTCCGTGCAGAGAGTGGTGTTGAGGGGTCGGGTGACGCGGTATCTGGCACTCGCACTGCTTGCCGTGCAACCACTGGTCCCCCCGCCCAAGCTGGTGCAAACTCCGCTGCAGCGCGCCATGCAGCAGTCCATCAGCAGCTTCTCCGCGCGTCCTCGCTCCTTGATGATGGCATAGATTTGTTCGCTCTATACTCGTTATGCGAGGTGGAGCCGGTGCCGTGCAAGCTCTGCACCCTACACACGCAGGCGACGCTGAACACGTGCTCGTACCGTCTCCGTCAGTCGTATGAGCTACAAAAGAGGGGCACAGATCCATCTCTGCACTACCTCACAAGAGTCACGGAGACTCGCGACGAAGCTGCCGCCCGATCGGCGACGGAGTCTTCGCCACTGATTCGCATCTTGCAGCAGGGCTGGTATGTCTTCTTCTTCCCGATGAGCGAATGTGGGCGGCTGAAGGACAACCTGCTGGTGTACGTCGGCGAGGCCTTGATTGCCGGCGACGTGGCTGAGTGCGACCTGGCCAATGACGGCTGTCTACGACCGCTCAAGACAACGACGGCGGTGGCATTACCTGGGGCCGTGAACGGTCCTCTTGGGGGCACGACAACGGCAGGGGCATCGAAGTCGACCTCCGCAAACCCACAATGTTGGAAGTCTCTTTTCTACTACGTGGTCAGCCCTGTCCCCGTGCACTGGGGCACGAGGCAGTCGGCAGACATCCACTTGACTATCTTGTGGCGCAGCATACCAGCTGCCTATCCAGAGCATCGCCAGAGGAAGAGGAGCGTAACGCTTCTATACTCGTACTACTGCTCGCCGCGGGCGCCGGACACCTTCACGTGCCGCGCGCACTTCCCCAGTCATACTCGACTGCGGCTGGTACGCAGCCCAAACTGCGACACTAAGGTGCAACTGCGCAGTGATGTGACAGAACACATGGCGAAGGTGCACGTGGAAACCATGGACGGTAAGCCGCTAGAGACACACCGACACACGCGCGACTACGTCTTCGTGCTACAGTTCTTGTTGGGGGACGACACAGGGATTCTGGAGGAGTCCGGCGTTTTTGCAGCAGCTGTAGTGGCAATTGTCTTCCTGCTTCTTCTTTGGCTGTTGCTCACAAAGGACCTCATTCTGTAACTCAGCTCTCTCAAGGCATCTGTGTGCGTTTGTGCGGGTGTGTCCCTGGGTACCTTTCTGAAGTGTCTCATCGTTCTCCCCGCCTAACTGCGCGTCACTGCCCTTTTTGTGCGCCACGCGAGCAAGTGTCGTCCCCTTTCTCCCTGCACAGCCTTTTCTGTGTGCCTCTCTCGCTGTCACGCACAGACGAAAACCCTGCATATACGCATGCTGAAGGATACGGCACTTCTTCGAACGTGCACTACCCAGAAGGCAGGGCAAAAAGCTGTACCCTTACAAATGGGATTCCATGACAGCAGCGGTGTCACCGGTGCTCCCGAGACCTTCTTGGCGGCTTTCGTGTGGTGCCCATGCAATCAAGGCCCCCTACACAGTCCACTCACGCCCTGTGGTCAGTCCTTTTTCTTCGCATCTCTCTCCACGATGATGGAGGTAAGCGGAGGGCCAACAGCTCACCGTGCGCGGCATCTCAGGGTCCAGTGCACTTCCCCACCCCTCCCCCCCGCACAAACACACACACACATTATGTCTGTGTGCGGAGGAGCGAAGCGGCCGCTTCCACCCCCCCCCACCCCCTACCTCTGCTAATGCCGAACTACCTCCGGCCGTGACAAGATCCAGTACCCACAGCGTAGGGATGTCAGTGCGATGTATCGCTGCTGACGCCGGCGGTGTAGTCGTGGATGGGCGCGGCTGTGATGCGACCAGCGAGGCACTGGTGGGTAGGGTTTGAGGCAAAGGCCACGCTCTCCGATGGCCGGGTCGGCGCACTGCTGCAAGGCGCGTCTGTGCGACTGCTTCGCACGCACGCGACGTGCCCGCTGTGGCAGCCCCGGGGGGGGGGGCGGGCGATAGTGGTGATTGCGTCGTTTTTGGAGGGCACAGAAACGGACCACTGCTACACAGGAGAAAAAACGGAATTGCGGTTCTCACACACTCCTTCCCTCTGCACACTCTTTTTCTGTCTTCTTTGTCTGCTTCATGCCGAATGCCTACCGCCATGGCGACGATTGCCCGCGCCTCTGTGCGTGTGCCGACGTTTTCTCATGTCTGTCCCCTCTGCCCCGTAATAGAGGCGCAGAAGTACATGTGTGCGCGCCGAAGATGAGCGCGGACTACTCACGTATGTGTGCGGCGGAGAATGCGTCGGAGTCGCATCCGCCGGCGTACTCGCGCGACGCACTTGAGAGGGAGTTGCGCGAGGGCTTCCGCAAGCAGCAGCAACAAGTTAACAAAATCCGGCAGGTGGAGCACATGGCACTCGCCAAGGGCTTGGGTGAGTCTGCCGCGACGTCGTTGAAAGACGGCTTCTATATCCCGCATAAGGTGCTGCCGCCTCTCAAGCCAGAGGAGAAGAGGCTGTTTGAGCGGATAGACATAAGGAAGTGGTGCCGACATGCGGAGAGGAAGCTGGAGGACTCTGTCGTGGCTCCTCCACCCACGCTCGGCGAGGACTCTGCAGAGCACCGTCCGATGCAGGTCCAGGAGCATCAAAAATCTACAGAGGCGGGCGCTGAGGATGCCCTCAGCACTTCCCTTTCTTCTACGGCCTCGTCGCTTGCAGCTCTCGAGGGCAACTCTTCCGAAGATGTTCGGCAGTTTCTACACCAGCTGCGCTCCACATCACGAACCACCTCCTCTCTCCGCGATGCACGTGCGGAGGTGGATGACAATATTCAGGCCGTAGAGGAGGCGCTGTTACGGCAGAGCTCGCCGCTTTCTTTCGAGGATCTGCTTGATACCGCAGCCCGTCTGCTGGCCGCGATGGAGCGCGGTGAACTCACGGAAGATGTGTTGGTGCCGCGGGGTGCGGATGTTAGTACGGAGAAGGATGAAGGCAACCCGGGAAGCCCTGCGGACTCTGCAGATGCGCCCTCGTCGGCGAGCGGCTCAACAACCCGTGTTCTGCACGGCGCTGTGGAGGTGGAAACGTACACTCGTAGGCATCTTCTCCCGAGAGCCTACCAGGTGGTCGCCATTGCGCACACCGCGGAGTGGATTCTGCAGTACACGATGGCCTACCTGCGCACCACAGTGACTGTGAACCAAGACGAGGCGTTCACTCGCCTAGCCCTGCTGGCGCGCTGCGTGCGGCTGCTCGGCAATATAGAGAACTTCTCCTCCATCCTCTTATCTCTGGAAACCAAGTGCGAGGAGTATGCAGGTTTCGCGGCGCTCAAGGACACGGCAGAGAAGCACCTGGGCACACTGCTGGATGATGTGGAAGCCTCGCTGGACTCCATTTTGAGCGCGCCGTTTCCGTCTCGTCGCTCACGCCTTCTGCTACTCGAGGGTGGAATCCAGAAGAAGCTGCAGCGTGCTCTGCTCTTCCTCAACGAAATCGACTACAGCTGGACGCCGCATGTGCACTTTCACTGGGCCTGGAAGGTGCAACTGCTCAGCACGTCGTTTCACCGCATTCATGGGCGCATTTCTCGCAAGCACATGCAGTGCAGTATGGGTTTTGTGGACAGCTCCCTCTACGAGAGGGTGGCTGACACGCGCATTACCGGCCGCTACATGGGCGCCTCCCCGGTTCAACCGAAAGTGCTCCGCGCGCAGCAGGTGGAGTATGAGAAGATCACAGAGGGCCTCACGTTTCAGCAAATCGGTATGTCAATCAAAGGGGTGGCGAGTCTTCTTGTTGGCGAGCAGTTGTGCATGGGGGCACGGTACATTCTCTGCCAATCCACGAAGCAGTTCGACCAGGTCTGGGGCTTTCACATGGATGAAATCAGCACAGCACCGACGCAAGAGGAGCTCTCCGCGACGGCGGCAAAGATAGCGACGCATGCCAAGGAGCAGCTAACTGCACGACCGACTATCGAAAGAAAAGAGCACTCCTCCTCGACCTTTCTCACCCAGATGTAGATGGTCATGTTCAGGGTAAGTTCGTCCATTTTTGCGCGTGTGTGCTGTTTTTCTGCGTTTCCTTTGCGTGCGTCTCACTCTGGTTGCACCATTCGTGTCTCCGCGGCTTTGCCGTGAGTATCCGGGCTACCTTCCTCTCTCTGCTCTCATGGATGTAAACCATTTTTTTTCTTTACCTCTGCCCGTCTGTCTATCCTCCGATGACGGAGGTAAGCGGAGGGCCAACAGCTCACCGTGCGCGGCATCTCAGGGTCCAGTGCACTTCCCCACCCCTCCCCCCCGCACAAACACACACACACACATTATGTCTGTGTGCGGAGGAGCGAAGCGGCCGCTTCCACCCCCCCCCACCCCCCTACCTCTGCTAATGCCGAACTACCTCCGGCCGTGACAAGATCCAGTACCCACAGCGTAGGGATGTCAGTGCGATGTATCGCTGCTGACGCCGGCGGTGTAGTCGTGGATGGGCGCGGCTGTGATGCGACCAGCGAGGCACTGGTGGGTAGGGTTTGAGGCAAAGGCCACGCTCTCCGATGGCCGGGTCGGCGCACTGCTGCAAGGCGCGTCTGTGCGACTGCTTCGCACGCACGCGGACGTTACTCCATCTTGCACACTCGCGTTCCCTCTGTCTTCAAACGTGTCTACTGGGGCGGGCACACATCGGCACAACTAAGCGCACGCAAGCACGCGCACGTGTTTATTCTATCGACACAAGCACATCACACGCAGTAGCGTGCACAAGAGGCGCCTGAGGCCATCGCGGGCTTTGGCTTCGTACCACTCACAGGTCCGAGCAAGCAAACAAGACGAAAGGAAAAGCCTTCACGGACGTCTACGTTGGCTGCGGACGTTTCCCTTTTCACTTTTTTTTCGCTCTGGTTTTTGCCGCACCGCTTCATAGATGCCTTCATAGACAAGACGGCAAAGTGGGTGTTGCACGGTCGGTTGTATGCTAGCGTACATTACCCCGTCCTCCTGTGTGGGTGACAGTGTTTTTTATTCTTGTCCCTCCAAGATTCCTTCTGCGCGTGTGTGCGTGTGTGTCTGAGACGGTCATGCGGGTCAGAGCTACGTCATCTACTGAGTCTTTGTTTCCGTTTCTTCTACCGCTCGCGTTTCTCTTCGGTTTGTGACCATGGAGTCCTCGGCGGCTGCGGCGGCGCCAACCACCTGTGTCTACGTTCTATCCGACGTCGATGGCTACAAGTACAAGCTCGTCATGCAGGGCGATCTCCAGCTTCTCACTGTGCGCAAGGTGAAGCGCTATCTCCAGCGAGCCGCAGGAATCGATCCTGCACAGCAGTTGCTCACCTTCAACAGCGTGGCACTCGACGACACGATGAGTGGGAAAGATGCCGGCTTCTTCGACGGAGCCATTCTGCGGCTGCAGCAGGTATCGTCGTCCTCCGCAGCACTGGCACAATGCATCTCCGTGGACGGAGCATCGCCCTTCCACCGCGCACACGGTGGACCGGGCTGTTCCAGCTCGTTTACTGCTCTCCCTCGTGGTGAGCAGGACACAGGCACTCGCACCTCCCCTCGAGGTGACGGTTCTTTTTTCGCTGAAACATCGCCACGGCTGTCCGCGTCGGCGGCGACAGGGGTCGTGGGGGCTCCGCAGCTGATCAGCAGCCCTCGCGCTTTACCACCGCCGCTGAGGTGTCTATCACCGAACAAGTTGACAGGTGGTGCCGAGTGCGAGGCCTACGATGCAGCTTCCTGCAGGAGAAGGGGCGTGGTAGCCGGCGTGGCTTACTCCTCTCCGCCAGAACTCGCAGGCACTACTAGCGTCACGGTCAGCACACCGCAAGTCATTCCAGGGAGGGCATCATCCGCCCCAAACGCAGATGGCGACGGCTTCCACGTGTACTACCGCGAGCTGGAAGAGAAAGTGGCGGCTCTCTCTCTCGACAACGTACGGCTGCGTGAGCAACTCCAAGTGGTGGCCCGGCAGGCGGCTGAGGCGTGCACGGATGGGAGGCACGAGGAGGAGGTGAAACGACTGAAGGCGGCCGTTGCAATGGCGCAAGAGGGCGTCAAGGACGCAGAGAGAGCTGCAGCAGATCGGTGGCGCGTCAAGGAGGAGGAGCTCGTCAAGGAGCTGGACCTGCTGCGAGAGGAGCGACGCCGGTTTCACGAGGAATCCACCGCGCAGGAGGCGAAGCTGCAGGAACTGGTTCACTCGATGGAGGGCGAGATTCGCGGTCTAAAGTACGAGCTGCACGATAAGGATGAAGCACTACAGGCGGCCCGTCTCTCGCTGGCCGAGGCGCAAAGTGAAAAACGTTCACGGACGGACGTGGCGCGTCGCGGCGTCGACATTTGCCCGCGTGGCGAAGCCAACCACCCTTTCGCGCCAGCTGCATCTCGCCGTGCGCGAATTCCGCTGCACCAGCGCCAGCATGGCGGCAGTTCCAGCATTGACGAGTTGGCAGAAACGGCCTTGGAGTATCTGACGCAGGCCTTCGAGTCCGCCACGCCGCTGGTGCTTGAACCTGAGAACGACACCTGCGTCGTCCCCGTAGCCAACGATTTGAAGGTGCTTGTCACGCTTGATCGAGAGACAGAGCGACTGTACTTGTACGTGACGCTCCTCAACCACCTGCCTTCGTCTCCTGTCCAACGGATGCAGCTATACGAGATGCTGCTGGAGGGTGCGTTGCTCGGCAAAGACATGGCCGGGGGCAGTGTCGGGGTGAGCCTCGAGTCGAACCTTGTGTTGATGAGCGTCTCAGCCAATCTACGTCACAGCGGCGCATCTGCGCTGGCAGCCACGGCGGCACCGTTTGTGAAAGCGGCTCAGGCCTGGACGAAGAGCATTGACGTTTTGCTCAACAACTGAAAGGGTATTTTGAGCAGCAGTGAATTAGAAGGAATCTGTGTCCCAGCAAGGACACAGAATCATGGCATTGTAGCGCGTCAGTGAGGGCCTCGGGCGCGTTTCCCTCTTTTTTCCTTTTCTGTGCCACGGCCTGGTGTCATTATTCTGCCTTTGTCAGCACTCACATCTGCAGCTGTGAGAAAAACGCAAACTCATCTGAAGAGAGCAGCTGCGAACAGCTGGAATTTCTCTCTTAGAGCTTGTTTGAACGGTGCCCACGCATTACTTCCCGAGGCTGAATCAGAGGCGCTCTCTGGGTCTTTGCCACCGGCACGGAGATCGCCGACCTGAAAGCCGCACGTGAAGGCGCACAAAAGGATGTTCATGCGCCCTCTAGCTCTTATCCTGCTTGTCTCTGCTGCGTCTTCCTTCGACTCTGTGATTTATGTGATCTGCCTTTCACTTCCCTCCTCCCTGCTGCCATTGGTGTTGCGCTAATGCACCAAATATCTCCAATTACTCGCGTCCACGCACGGACATGTGCCTGGGCAGAAGTGCATCAGCGGCACATCTCAGTTCGCTCTTTTTTTTTGCACGTTCGCGAACTACACTTCTCTGCTCCCACGTTGTATTTTTCTCAACGGCGACACCGACTCGCAAGGGTCGTCCACCGTGTACATTTGAAGGCTGCGTACTGGTGCCCAAGGTTCAGGGCAGATTTAGAGTGCGGCGTTCCGCTTTGGGCATTGACGTGGATATCCTTCAGCACCTCACTTGCAGACGGCGCCACGTGTCTTATCTGAAGTAGGTGGTATCGCACTCGTAGCGCCACTCTCCCCCCATCCCCTCTTTTCTTTTTCTTTACTGCATGGGTGTTGTCACTGTCTTGTGTCCTGCTCAACGTGTGTTGCGTTTATTGTCTGTCTCTGTGGGTGTGCTGTCTTTCTCTTTTCTATTTATCACTGTTTCGCACTTGCAGTGCCGACCACTTCTATCACCTTCACTACCAGCTAGAACCGTGCGTGTATTACCGTTGCTCCCCTGTCGCTGCTGTATTCCGCTGATTACGGCCCACCTATTTTTCTTGTGCGGCTAGATGACGGCGCCAGCGCACCAAGTGACGAGGCTCTTCCTCGTTCTTTGCGGCTCTTCTTCACCGGAGTCGTGCACCGCTGCCGCCGCCAAGGACGTGACTTTTCTGGAACTACCGTGCATCCCTGTAGCAACGGCCAACTCCACAGAGAGCGGCGGGTGCGCTAGTGCTCCGCCGCGACCTCTCGTATCGCCTGCTGTACATCTCGGCCGTCAAACGCCGTTTCTCTCCTCGTCGCTGCAAAACGACCGCGCCTGGTCGCGTGCACTGCTGGAGGTGACAACGTGGTGCATAGAGGGGCTTCCCTCAACCTCGTACGATGGCGTCGTTCCTGTCGACGCCGCTACGTTGCCCTTTGCCGGGGTGCGCGTGCGACTCTGCGGTAAGGGTCGCCCCATTCGCGTCGTGCCAAGTGGAGCAGCCGGCGAGCGGGAAAGCACTACTCTCACAGAGCGTGGAAGCTACACATGGCTGCAACACGGCGATGTTCTCGAGTTTGGCACTCAGGCGCAAGTACGCCTGTTGGCAGTGCACGTCCGTGTAGGGCATGCCGCCGAACTGGTCCAACATGCATCCTTTGTGTGGATCACCTCTTCTTCGAAATCCACGAGCGCTACAGGGGTTGCCGTCAGCAATGTTGACGCGCAGCCGACGATGACGGCGGTGCCTACGGCGCTATGGTTCGCGGGCCCCTACGAGTGGTCAGCCGTGCCGAAGTTCCTAAAGTCGAAGATGCTACAGGAAGCCGAGCAGCTGACTCTTTACATGCACGATAGAGACGCTTACCGCCTTACGAAGGCCGCTGCAGACACAGCAAGCATCAGCGAGTCGAATCGACTACGCTATGGCGGCTTCGACAGAAAGGGCACGAAGGGAACTGCGATACGAGTATCACCTTGGGTCGAGAGCGAGAGACGCACCCATGCGGAGGAAGTTCTGGTGACATCTTCGCCCCACTGCAGCGAATTCGGCTACAGGTCGAGTGCCGCAGCGGAGGAGCGCGAAATGGACGCGGCTACGCCGACGACGAGATCTCAGCAACAGCAGCCGCAGCAGCAGCTCACCCTGTTGACGGCGAGCTCGCCCTCGAACATCCTGGCGGAGTGGGGGCAAACACGGAACGCACCTGCTGAAACGGCCAGTTCACCGTCGCTGTCTGCCGCGCGGGAGCGCAGCAGCGTTGTCGCGGCTGTCTCCCATCCCAGGTTCCCCTCACAGCCGCAGCAGAAGGACGGTTGCGGCTCTGATGCAGCGCCACGGCCGACGGCGCCACCACCGTTGCGTGCATCTCTTCAACACCGCCGGAACTGCGGTTCTACGGTGTATAGTCTTAGCACCTTATCGGAAACGATGGATGACAAGTTGAACGAGGCTTTGCTTAACTTGGAGGACGGTGGTAACGAAGTGGGTGAGGCACTGGTGGAGCGGCGCGAGAAAGAAGCTTTTCTTATTGTCACGGAGGAAGACTTGAGCGGCACCCGCATATCGTCGGCAGAGGAGCTGATGGCCAGCGCAAGTCAGCGAACTGGGTTGGATGACGGTGCAGAGGATCACGGCAACGTCCTAGGCAACACCCCGGCGTCTAAACGGTGGTCTTTGAAGCGAGGACGAGAAGAGGCAGCCCGTGGCCGGCGGATATCGCGCTCCGGCAATCGCCGGGCATTCCGTGAAGGTGGCGATGGCCGCCGCTTGTCGCGCGGCGGTTGGGCTAAGTCGACCTGCGGTGCTGAGCTCTTGCAATCCATGTGCGACGACGCCGAAAATGCTCCTCCTCCGCAGCACCTGACGCGCGCGGATATTCGACGAAGACACTCTAATCAGCCCCCACAGGAAGATTCGCAGGTTGTATTTTTTGATCATTAGAGTATCAGACCACCCTGATGACGAATGGAGCCACACCTCACCGTGCGCGGCATCTCAGGGTCCAGTGCACTTCCCCACCCCTCCCCCCCCGCACAAACACACACACACATTATGTCTGTGTGCGGAGGAGCGAAGCGGCCGCTTCCACCCCCCCCCCCCACCCCCTACCACTGCTAATGCCGAACTACCTCCGGCCGTGACAAGATCCAGTACCCACAGCGTAGGGATGTCAGTGCGATGTATCGCTGCTGACGCCGGCGGTGTAGTCGTGGATGGGCGCGGCTGTGATGCGACCAGCGAGGCACTGGTGGGTAGGGTTTGAGGCAAAGGCCACGCTCTCCGATGGCCGGGTCGGCGCACTGCTGCAAGGCGCGTCTGTGCGACTGCTTCGCACGCACGCGACGTGCCCGCTGTGGCAGCCCCGGGGGCGTAGCGTTGAATGCAGCGCACGTTTGTGCGGCAGCGAGTGGACACGTCGGAGGGAAAGCAGTCCAAAAAAAAAATCAAAGCCTAGTCAGCGAGCCAGGGCTCAAGCGAAGGAAACAAAGTGAGATGCGTGCTGGGGCGAGGCGCTGGTCGGTATGTTTCAGTTCTTTCGTGTGCTGTGTCTTTTGTGTGGCACAAATCGCTGAGTTTTTCCTGTACGGCGGTGCGCCTTACCTGTTCTGAGTTCCGGTTTTACCACACACCAGTAAATGTGTCTCTCTCTGCCTGTATCATTTTCTACAAGCATGTCATGCTTTCTCTTATCTGTATATATATATATATGTCTTGCTGCAGAGCAGAGAGGAAGAATGTGCATTAGCGTGCATGAGCAGTCACGTGCCCATCTGCGCTGCTTCCGAAACAAACAAAAGTCGGAAAGATGATGTCGTCACGAGGGTCAGCAAAGGATCTACTCGAAAGGCCCGTGCGATGCTGCTCACGATCTCAGCAAGTTGCCTGTCGTGGATGACGCGTGAGAAAGTTGGGTGTGCCGAAACCCAATGATTAACGAAGGTGGAGGGGAAAGCCCCAGTGCTCAAAAAATTTGTGTCGGTCTCTTACTCGTGCTTCTGGAGATCGGCTTACGAACAAGGACCTCGTGCAATGCGCGGTGTGCGCGTGCGGTGGTGTTGAGGCTCATGCAGCGCGACTGTCATCTTTCCCCCTCTCCTCCTTTTTTTTTGACGGTTTTGCATCACCCGATAACCATCATATATACGATAATACTGCGCGTCTGCTCGCACGGCCCAGAGAACATTGTGGTGTGATTGAAAGGTTGCTGCTGGGTTCGTGGAGTGCTTTCGATTGGACAGCGTGGTTCCCCCCTTCCCCTCCACCCTCTCTTCCCCACCCACCCATCCCGGTGCGCAACTCTCCTTCCATGTCAAACCACACGCGCGATCCCGTCCTCATTTCCATTTCCCCCTTTCCTCCTAGTCAAAGCCTCTCGACACGTCGTGACGGTGCCGGCCCGTCGTTTGCACACACGCACCTCTCTCTCCCTTCACTGTATCCCTTGCGTCTACCTTTCCTCCTCCCTTTTCCTCTCCCTCTTTCCTTCTGTGCCTAAGGAGGCGTACCGCAGAAGCGCGTGCGTTGCTCTGTGTGTGGGCGCCTTTATTAGTATTTGTTGTTGACTATTTGATTATTATTAATCTTACTCTCTTCGCGTGAGTGTGTGTGCCCGAATTGGCGAGTAGGCGTCGGAGGAGCACTGGCAAGGACCTTCCCTGTGTGTTACCATCCTTTCTTGTTTCTTTCTTGTCGTTGCCTTCGGTACGCGAAACCAAACAAGAAGAAGCGGTACCGCCGAGCAACCACCAAGAGGTCTTCAGAGGGTGACAGCGCACAGTCGCTGGGCCTTTCGGGATTTGGGCAGCAACGTTCTTTGTCTTCTCTATCAAAAAAAAAAAAACAGAAAACAAAAGACGCACAGGCTACCGCAAAGCTGCCAGGAACGCAAGCCATCATAAAAAAGGCGGAAGTAATATAAATACGATACGACACCAGACTCATACTCACACGCACACCCACACCTCTGCTCATTGTACTTCTCTCGCGACTTGGTCGTCCACACTCTTGTGGTCTGTCTTGCTGTCTTGGAGTTGTTTGCAGCACACCCTCTCTCTATATATTTGTGTGTGTGTGTGTGTCATCATTACGCTGTCGTTGTAATCGGTGTTGTCGCTCTTTTTTTGTCTTGGCTATCGGCATCTCCCTCCTTCGTTTGTTTGTGGTGTCTCTCCGTACCACGGTCACCACCATCCCCACCCCTTCGATCACTCCAGCCGGGATTCCGCGTATCACTTCTGTTGTTTGTATCACTGTCTTGCTTGCTTTCTTTCCAACCGATTCGTTGAGCATTACTGTCGCCCCGTATCTTCCTCTCTCGTTTCTGCTGCTTCGCGTTGTTTGCACCCTTGTCCTCTGAAGTCACATACACGCACACCTTCCTATCTTCCTCCCCCCCCCGTCTAGTCACCTCTCCGCATCTGCGCCGAGGTGTGCCGTCACGTGCTTCTCACACGTGCAACTTGAGCGAGTCGGCGCTCCGACGGCTACGTAACCTGAAAAGCCAGCCAGAGGCGTTGCCAAATTAAAACAAAGAAAAAATAGCGATACATCGGTTCGTGGGCAGGCGAAGCAGCAGCAAAAAAAAAATCGAAACAAAAATGTTCCGCGTGTTCTCAGGTAGTTGCATGTCCCTCGAGGACATGGACACAGTTCTGCGTTCCAACTTAGTAGAGCACCCGCACTTGCTGGGCCCTGGCGCAGACTTCTTCACTGAATCCGGCGAGCCGGTCCGCCCGCAGCCTGGGGCGCACACGTTCCAAAAGGTTTTCTCCGGCAGCGCTCTTGACCTGAACGCTGGCAATGCGGAAGTCTCTGATGAAGACGTGACGGCGACAAGCCCGCTGGGGCAGGGGTCACGCGTCATCCCACCCAGTAGCATCCTGAATCAAATCTCCACGGAAAACGAAAAAGAGAAGGCCCGCGCCGCGAAGATGAAGATCCACGTTCTCGTGGTCGGCGAGAGTGGATACTTGGCGAGTCACGTTGTGGCCAAACTGCTCGATGCAGGGTACAGCGTACGCATGACGGTTCCGGATGCCGCGCGACAGCAGAAGCAGATAGACCTCTACGGCGCGAGCCGCGATGTGGCCCAGCGCCTCACCATCCTGCAGGCAGACGTCACAAACTCCAACTCGCTGCGTGATGCCATCCGCGGTTGCCGTTACATAATTCACTGTGGGTGTTCTAGCGCTTCCCCGCAGGCGAAGGACCTGGTGGCGCTCTACACCAAGGCGATCCGAGCTCTTTTTGATGGCATTCGCCTCTCCGGCAAGTCGACAGTGAAGCGAGTCGTACTCACCGGCGCCGCGTCATCGATTGTGCATATCACGGAATGCGACCCTCCGTCGGGACTGTTTGATGAGAGCAACTGGAACAGCGTAGCTACCCCCGAGGATGACCCGCTGCCTTTTGCGAAGCTTGTCTTCGAGCGGGAGGCCTGGCGGCTGCGGCAGATGATGGGCGTGGAGTTGGTGGTGTTGCTCCCCTCTATCTCCATCGGTCCAAGTCTGACAGACGAGACAAGTGAGGCGATGGTCACCATCGAAGGGCTCGCGAACTCTTCCAAGTACTTTCCGTTCTGTCCGAACCTTAGCTGGAACTTTGTAGACGTGCGCGACGTCGCGGACGCGCACGTGCGTGCGCTGGAGGTGGCAGAGGTGCGGGACCAGCGCATCATCATCTCCAACGAGTGCGTCAGCTTGCCAGAGCTGTGCCGCATGATGAAGCAGCTGTGCCCGCAGTTGACACCCCCAACGCACACGGCGTGGACGTTTGTGACGCTCGGTATTGCAACGGTAGTGCTGTGGAACAGCGTGAATCTTCGCTTTCTGTGGCGCAGTCTGGGCGTCCGCAAGCGCCTTGACAACCGCCGCGCCAAGGAGCAGCTCGGCGTTTCCTTCACACCCATGCAGCAAACCCTTCGCGACTGCCTAGACCAGATGTCGCGGTCGGCCAAGGCAAACGCAGACGCCGAGGCGGCTGCCGCGGCGCAGCGCACGTCCACTAACGGCAAGCGGAAGGCTGCAGCTGCCCCGTCCTCCTTGCGACTGGTCAGCCCTGCGGTGGTGCTGTCCCTGTTCACTCTCGCCGCTGCCGGCGCGGCAGTGGCGCGGTACGTTAAGCGAAAGTAAGAGGAGCATGAGCCCAGCAGTTGAAGCGAAGATGAAGACACCGGTGTCAGACCTTGCGCGGCCGTGCAAGATGCTCTGCTGCTCGCTGCCCCCTTGCGCTTTTCGTTGTACCTTCACTGTCTGTGTGTGTGTGTGTGTGTCTCCGCTCTGCCCCGGCTAAGGCCCGCCCGCCACCTCTTCGTTGTTTTGATGCTTCGGTTGGTGTGTTCGTTTTTTTTTCGTACTTCCTTTCATCTCCGTTCCTGATCTGCCTTTGCTTCTTCTCGTCCCTCCCCCGATACACGTGCATCAACACCACCCTGCCTGCCTACTGTGCGTCGCTGGTTTCTATATTTTCCCTGGGCTCGTCTCTGCTGGGCCCTGTGTTCTCGTTTCCTTTGATCTTCGTCTTCTCTCTGCATCTCCACGCTACTTCTTGTAGCGCTAAGCTGCCCCCCCCCTCTGCCAGCATCAATGTGAGCAGGCGATGTCGGAATCACGACGAGGGAGCGAAAGAGGAGGGGATACCGTACATGCATACACAGACACATTGTGGAACGCCCCTTCTGGCCTCTCGCTCTCCCCCTTACATCGCGTGCCTTCTCTCTTTTTTTTCCTGTTCACGCGTGTGCCTGTTCGCGAACGATTGATGTCTCCAACCATGTTGATTTCGCGAACCTCAGCCAGGCGGTTGAGCTGCTGCCTTTTTGTTTTCGTGGTCGCGTTTCTATTTTTGGTTTTCTACTCGCTGCCGCTCCCTGTGCGAAATGGATGCGCAGGAGACAAGAGCCGAAGCAAGCGCAGGCCATGGTGAGTAGTCAGAGGGATGAGCGAGAGTGGCGAGAGCAAGAGCAAGGAGATGGTGGGCATTATCACTGACGCCTTCCATAAACTCGCTGCTGCTCGCTTATTCGTGCGCGATGCAGACGATCGCGTGAACGAAAGCAAAGGAAAGGGCCACTCGGCATAAACAGCACGTTCTCTCGCATGAATCGTACGTCCTCCCACCCACACCCACACCCACCGCTCGAGCTCGCTTCCTTGTTTCCGGTTTCTATTTTTGGTTTCTGTATTGATATCCACCTATAATGGCGGAAGTCGACAGATGCAGGCAGCGAGCCCTCCTCCAAAGACAAGGACGTGCCCGTGGAAGATGGCCCGAGAGCGCGAAAACGCGAGCACTGCGCGCAGGTGCTCTCGGGTGCAGCTGGCATAGTGTATGATGCCCATGCAAGGCAGCGGGGTGTCAGCAGAGCAGCAGCCACGGACGGCACAGGCAAGAGGGGATCCGCCACACTGATACACCGCCAAGTGCGCATATGCGCGACTGACGGCATCTGCTGCGTCCGGCTGGTGTAAGCTGATGAGGAACAGGTGCACGTAGGCGTGTGGAGCTCCACCCGATCACCGAACTGCGCCGTCGGGTCCTCCAGACTCCCATGTGGAGGGTCGCCGCATCACATTGTGGAATGCCGCGGCCTGAGGCGCCTTCCTGCTCGAGCTCACCCGGCATGTACGCCGGCCACCCACCTCTTTCCTCCCCCTACCGTGTTACCCGCGGCACGGACACCCCCGCCACTGCCGTGGAGCAGGACCCTGGACGCGGCCCGGTGCAACTGCAGCCGGCCCGCCCTCGACGACCAGGATGTGGGCGTCGCGCGACAATGGCCGGGTGAACTGTGTTTAGGTGCGTGTGTAGTTGTGGACTTTGCACGGGGTGCAAGGAGCAGTTGGATAACAAAATATCCTCTAGTCGGATGCCTGCTTGCTTGCCGTCGCTCTTGGTGTTTTATTTCACATCCGAGACTCGACAGTCGTTCCCACGGCGCTCCCCTTTGTTCGTGTCGGCGTGGAAACTTATGGCGCTAAGAGAGGAAGTGCGAGTGCGGTCAAAAGAGACCCACGGAGGAGGGAATGCACGTCCTGCTGCGCGAGAGTCTGTGAGCGAGCCAGTAAAGGTATGAGTGTGAGTGGTGCGGTCAGTAAAATATAAAATAAGTGGGCGGACGCGTAAAGACAATGGGGAGGAGGAGTGGCCTAGAGCACGAGCATAAGACCTCCGAAGGCAATAAATGTGTTTGACATCAGCGACAGCAGTACATACCCCTACCCCGGTTTTTCTCGTCTTTCTCTCGTGGTCTTTTCCTTTACTTTGCTTCCCTTCTTCCCGCGTCTTGACGTGCTCCTGCTTGTTGATGTACGCACGTTGTCTCGCACGCCCTCATTTCTCTTCGCTTCGCATCTGTCGGTATAGTTTCCTGTCCGTATCGTCGATGCTTTCCCCCGTTGTGTGTTTTTGTGCGTTTGTGATGGTGGTGCCGTTTGGTTCGTGTGAGTTACTCGTTCCCCTTCCTTCTTTCTCATGCGTGTGGTGGTGGCGGCAGTGCCACCACCCGTTTTCTCTTTCCGTGCTTCCTCGTGTGTGTCCACTTTTTGCCCTCCCTCCGTCCTCCTCTTTTCTCCCCATTCAGTTTTTCATCTGACTATTATTAAGTAACACTACCGTAAAACGGGCGCGCCTGCTGTTGTTGTTTCGCTTGTGTGCTGCCACACGTACGGAAATAAACTCGCGAAAGGGAGGATAATGTGTTGGTGTTTTTGTGTAAACGAGTGTTTGTCTGATGTTTTTTTTTTTTTTCATTTTGTCCCCCCCCTCAAAGGCGCTGAGCGAAGAAAATAGAAAGCGAGGTGCGAGCGAGGAAGGGCGAGAGAAGGGTATGTGATACACGCACTTACATTCAGACACGCACACGCCCCGCAAGCACGCAGGAAGTACATGAAACACAAACACACATATATATGCATATGCCTAAACGAACCAGCGCCCTCTTTATCCATGAAAGCATGCAATAACATTGACACGGAGAGACAAGCCGTTTGAGAACATCCGCGAAGCAAGCCTTTCGTTTATTTGAGGTCTGCAGACAGACACACAAAAGCGCACGTTGAGCACTAAGTCGTTGAATCATCGCCCACGAAGCAGCAGCGGACATCACACGCACCATTTTCCTTTTTTTGTCGCCGTTCGTTTTGTTCCTGATGCCATGAAACGTGACGGGCTGCTCATCTCCCCCCCCCCACACACACACACCCGCGCACGCGAACGAACGCGTGTGTACGGACAAGCATAAGAAAGAGGCCAGCCTTCCCCCCGGAAGCTGCGTGCTGTCAGGCGTGTCTTTCTGTCGCCGCAGTCACACTCATCTACACTACACTGTTGTATTTTTTGCCCTCCCCCTCCCCTCACGGCAGTCCATCACCACCCTTTTCCATGGGCGTCTACGTGTCCACACCAATGCTACACCTGCCGTTTCTTCGCGAGGAGGGGAAGGAGACGGAGAGGGCGGACGAGCCGGGTGGCCTGCTCCCTTGCTTTCATGCGACCGTTTCCTCATGTTTCTCAGTCTTCTTTCACCCTCTATCGCCTTCTCCCCTCATCGATGGACTCCGTCTTTTCGGTCCTATCCCTGTCTCCTTTTTGTGTGTATGTATGTGTGTGTGGAGTGGGTGGGTTGGTTTTTGTTGAACTCGCACGTCACTCGCCGGGTAACACTCTTTGTAGGCGGTGCGTGTGTCTGTGTGTGCATCTCTGATGCTTGGCGCTTTTTCTGGCGTATGGTAACACCGTGCTCTTAGTGGTGCTGTATTTTTTTGTGATTTTTTCTTCTAGCCCTTTCGTCCGTTTTCGTGGTCTATCTGGTGCTTAATGTTGTGCAGTGTCTGCTGAGCTTTTCTTTCGTTTGGTCAACGGATCGCGTATTGCGGATAGAGCTCTCTTTTTTTCTTTACCTCTGCCCGTCTGTCTATCCTCCGATGACGGAGGTAAGCGGAGGGCCAACAGCTCACCGTGCGCGGCATCTCAGGGTCCAGTGCACTTCCCCACCCCTCCCCCCCGCACAAACACACACACACACATTATGTCTGTGTGCGGAGGAGCGAAGCGGCCGCTTCCACCCCCCCCACCCCCTACCTCTGCTAATGCCGAACTACCTCCGGCCGTGACAAGATCCAGTACCCACAGCGTAGGGATGTCAGTGCGATGTATCGCTGCTGACGCCGGCGGTGTAGTCGTGGATGGGCGCGGCTGTGATGCGACCAGCGAGGCACTGGTGGGTAGGGTTTGAGGCAAAGGCCACGCTCTCCGATGGCCGGGTCGGCGCACTGCTGCAAGGCGCGTCTGTGCGACTGCTTCGCACGCACGCGACGTGCCCGCTGTGGCAGCCCCGGGGGGGGGGGGCGGGCGATAGTGGTGATTGCGTCGTGTTGTATGGAAGAAAATTGGAATTACGTTGAAAATGGAAAAACAAATAGTATCTCTGTCTCCTCGTTTGACGGGGGCTACCGTGCTGGTGATGGTTTAGCGCATGCCTTCTTGGTGATGTGCTCGCTCGTTTATGTAGCTCTTTGTGTGTGTGTGTGTGTGATATGCTGCTAACCTCTCTTTCTCTTCTTCGCTCGCTCTCTCTTCCATGTCGACCGTTAGTCGACCCTCCGCTCTTTCTCTCTTTCCGGTATTGTCTGTTGTATCTTCGTTGTTGTTGTTCGCTCGTTGTTGTTTTTCGCTTCCGGTTGTTGTGGGTTTGGCTTGTTAGGTTTTCGCCTTTTTTTCTTTCGTGCTCATATCTGTCCTCTTTTACGCGTTGTGGCTCTGGTGCTGGTGTCTTGGGTTCTTTTCCCCTGGTCTGTCGTTCTCTTACACGAACACCAACGACTCAAAAAAAAAAGAAAACAGAAAGGAAAGCGATACTGTTGATGTTGCTGTTTCTCATTTTTCTCGTTGTCTGTTTCGTCGCCGGGTGTTGTTGTTTGACCGTGTGTGCGTGTGTGTGTGTAGGTGGGTGGGTGGGTGGGTGGGTCAGCGAACAGAGAGGGGCGTGTGCGCGCGTACCCGTCTCCGAATGTCGTTCTTCTCCCACGGTTGATTCTCTTTTTTCTTGTGTGTGTGTTGTTTGTCGAGTCGATCATCTCACAACGCTGTACTTAAACGCTTTCCTCAACATCAACTGCCGATATATCCCCGACAAGTATTTTCTACTGCTCTCATGCGGCGCGGAAATGCCCCATAGTTTCCGTTGAGCCACGAAGGTGAATAACGCGCGGCCGTATGAGGATAAGCGCACGGGAAACCAGAGTTTGACGAGGGTGTCAATGCAGAGGGGGTACATCGGCCCCCTCTCCATCTCTACGGACTCATGCCTCTCTCTCTCCGAGTGTTTTGCGCTTGCCCTTACCGAAGACATTTTGCGATTGTTTGAATGTCGCTTCAGTTGTTCGTGCTTCTCATCGGCCCTGCTGCCCTCAGAGGGCCGCTAGAGGCATGCCTTTTCGCTCACTCGCTCACCCCATCATCCCCTCTTTCGTATCTCTCGCCGATACTGCACTGCGACTCCTTCTCTTTTCTTGTTTCTCTTTGTGTGACATCAACGCCAATACGCTAAACATATACGTAGAGAACGCACGAGCGGGGACGCCTTGCAGCCCGTTTCTTTCTTTTTTTTTTGCGGAATGGTCATCTTGGTGCGTGGGCAAGCCTTTGCGACACCCCTGTTTCCCTTCCTCTCTCTTGATACGCACCCGAGTTTTGTTCAATGTGGGGTGGACTCAAGAAGCGCACCCACTATGGCGACGTGTTCAGGCGCTGGAGTGCCTGTCAGGGACTGGATGTCCTGCGCACGGCGCTGTACAAGGAGCCACGCCCGTGGTACATTGCCTACACACTCCATCAGGCAAATCACCTGCTGCAAGATCATCACTGTGCGCGTCTGCTAGCATGGAGCACGTCCATTGTGGAGCTCCGGCCGAGTCTCGCTAGCAAGCAGGAAGCGTATCGATATACGCAGGAGATGTTCAGCATTTTTGTGCGGCATCACAAAGTGGGACAGCAGAGCCTGTACGAGTACATGCGACTCTGCGCGGTCGGCAAAGACCTTAGCTCGGCGTTCGACTGGTTCAAGTACTGGCAAGAAGCGCAGCTTGGGGCGCACGACACGCTGAGCTCGCTCAGCTGGTTGTTGCGAGTGGCGGCCCTCTCGCCAAACGACGAGCGCGTAGAGGACATGGCGCTGACCGTGCTGGAGCTCTACACAGAACGCTTTGCGCTCCCCTCAGCAGACACCACAGCGAAAAACGCGGCGGCAACAACAGCAGCTGCCTCCCCTTCATTGACAACTACGTTGCGTCATTTTCAGCCTACCACTCCTGTTGAGGAAGCTGAGCTGCGGCGTTTTTTTTGTCTTTTTCAGCAACTGGCGCCGCGAGTGGAGGCGAACGCGCAAGTCCGCTCGTTTTTGGAGACACTGCCTGTCTCTGCTACAGAGGCTCTCGCGGATTGCGCTGTCACTGGCTGGCCAACCGATAGCGCACACCGTATTTTCCCTCAGTTGGAGCAACACATCAGCAGTGGCCTCACGAAGGTCTGTCTTGGCAAAAGCAGCAATGCGCCTGGAGACGAGCCGCGGCGCATTGGCGGCGATTCTCTTCCACGGCTGCGTGACTCGCTCCTGCATCCCTCCTTCCTCGCAAAACTCGAAGACAGCGCCGCGCGGCACAACGCTGCGGCGGTGGTGGCTCTGGTTGAGGACTACGAGGAGCACGTCCGGCATGAGCGCGAACGCACGGGCAGCGGCCGTGTTCCGGCGGTGCGCAAGCGCACTAGCGAGGGGGAGGTGTGGCGTTTGTACGCGGACCCGACATCGATGGCTTTCCGCCGCAGGCTCGTCGAGGAAGGCGGGGTGACACCGGAGCTGTATCACTACCTCATCGCCGCACTGGCAGCTACCCAACCCTCGGCAGCTTTGCGCACATTGACACGAATGGAGGAGGCGCAACTGCGGCCGCTCGATGTAACGCGTGCGACGGTCCTGGTGGCTGTTCAGGACTGTGCCGAGGATCGCCTTCGGCTCTTCCAGCAGCAGCTGGAAGAAATGCGCCTGCGCGCTCGCCTGGATGAGGACTACGATATCGTGAAGGTGGTGGAGGCGTACTGGAAATACGATTACGTGGACTTCTTTCACTACCGCAACGCGCTTGAAAAGAAAGAGTTCTACGAATTTCTTCTTCACCGGCTAGGGCCACAGGCGCTTCAGCAGCTGCTTCTCGATGCCAAAGCACACGGACCGACAGCAACCCCGGAGGACTTGGTGCTTCTCGACGAGGACCTGTGCACGGCCTCGTATCGCTACTTTCGGGCTCAAGTCGGCCGAAGCGCGGTGGAGCGCGCCCTGGACGACATCAGCACCCACATGCCAAAGCTGGACATGGGGCTTGTCGGCACGCTGCCGCACTTTGGCGATTACTGCATGGACGGCGACGATAGCATCGCCCATAGCACGGCCGCGCTTCAGGGTCTCGTGCAGCCTTACGAAACCATCTACGTCCTGGACACCTCCTTCGTAGAGACCTCCGAAGCGTTTCTCGCGGTGGGTGCCGCGTCGCCGTCGCTGGTGCTCGTCCCATACCTGTGTCTCTTGCAGCTCGCGGAGTCGGTCGCCAACGCCGACCGCTTCGTCACTTTTGACCCGGCACTGCAGCAAATGACACGCGCGGAGCCGTTTCTAGCCTCGCAGCGACTGCGCGGGCTGTTCGCTATGATTTCCGCCCCTGCCGCTTCGCGACAGGCAGGCGCGGGGCGGCGCACGCGTGTCCTGCACTTCACTGAGTGCATTTGTGCTAATCAAGTGGACCAGAAAATGCTCGACGCCCTCGGTCTTTCCCCGTCCTCCAGCGACAACGATCAGCTGCTTCTCGTCCTAGCAATGCTCAGCTCACTCAAGGCGCCAAAGACTCGCCTCGTCTTGTGCACCGACGATGCACAGCTCGTCGAGCAGCTGGAATGCTTGCGAGGCTCCTCGTTATTTGGGTCCGCAGTGGACGTGATTCGCACGGCGCCGCCGGAGAAGCTCGATTTGGAGAAAGATCTCATCAACGACAACCCTGTGCTGAAAGGCGCCGACGAGTGGGACTCGGCCGAAGCGTTCGAGCCCCGGCTGCGCATTGCCGCTGACTTGCGTGCGCTGAGTGAGGACAAGGACTCCGCGGTGGGTGAGCCACAGACGGTCGCCGATTCGACCGTCACCGGCAGAGACGCGGTGAGTTCCTCTCATGGCGAGGTGGCGGCGGGCGTGGAAGTCGGCGCGTCGTCGAACGTGCCGATGAAGGTCCCAGTCACCGTTAGCGGCGGCATAGATTCCCCTTGGCTGGAGCTTCTGAAGGAGGATGAGGAAGAGGACGCCGTGGAAGTCGCGAGGGCCGCACCTGCCTCTACACGAGAGGTTGCATCAACAAGTGCGACAGCACCGCCTCCCTTACCGGGCATGTCACCAGTGGAACAGGAACGCCGCGCCCGCTTAATGGACCTATATGAGACCCCATTTGACGTTGTGCCCGTTGGCGTGCGAATGGAAGAGGCCTCGACTGTCGGGTCGGTCTTTACAGAGTTCGACTCGTTGGAGCCGGAGCTGCGGGAGGCACGCGCGGCGGATCGTGCGGCGGCGCGCTCGTCGCTCTCCCTCGAGGACAGTAAGGCGAGCAAACGCGGCGGCGTAAAAGCTCGCAGGCGTCGCCGCTCGGTGCTCGAGGAGGAGATGCTTGCCAATCGCGGCGCATCCAACAAGGACCGCTTTCAAATGGCGCGCCAACTGTCCAATTGGAGCGGCGGTCGCGTCCCCTTCAACCTGCGATACCGCGTGGTGGAGGCCAACGTTCGTGATCCACGTAACTCGCACCTGCGCAGCGCCTACGAGGCAGCACTGGCAAAGAAACGGTTCAGTTTTAAGCAGAAGCACGGTTAATGGTGGGCGCGAGAGCGCTGTAGCCCTGGAGAGCACTTTCGGCTCGTGCTTGTGCCAGAGCTGTAGGCCATGCATGACGACTGTTACTATCATCTCACTGTACACTAACAGCGGATAGCACGTCCTACATTCCACCTGCTCGGATACACAGGCTTTTCTGCAGAGCCGACAAGGACGAGAAGACCGGGAATGGGCAACTTGCATGCCCCTCTCCTCTGTCCGTGGCACAGGGTTGCTGCACGACTTAGGCATGGCAAAGCGGCTCTTTTCGTTGGTGCTGTTGGTTTCGTTCAGCGCCTACATCCTCTTCAGGGGCGAGAAGCACAGCTTGCGGCTCCGCATCATGCCAGCGCCCCAGCGCACTTTACAGCCATGCGCACATCTCTACCTTTTTTTTTTGTTTGTTTCCTCCTCTTCTCCATAACATGGTAGCCTTTTGTCGCCTCACCGCCGTCGGTTTCCCAAGAGGGGAGGAGCACCTTATGGTGAGCCACTGCACCGGAAGGGATCGCTGCAGCCCGCCCGAGCCTGTGCTTTGTGACTGGCGTGTCGTCGAGGTAAAATGGCAGAGCAGCTAGGCGCCTCCCTACCCACTGGCAGTGCCGCTGCAGCCGAGGGGTCTGCGACGGCGGCGGCAGCAGCGACAGCGAACTGGTCGTACGTGCCCCTGCCGTCGTCGACCACCTTCGACTACTTCACAGAGCGTTACTACCACCAATTCAGTATCCGTGACTGCAAAAAGGTGAAGGGGAACGACTGCCGCATTCTCCAGCACAGCAACGGGTTGTGCGTGCTCTGCCTCGATCCTAATCATGAACTTGTGCGGCGCTGCGCGCCCGCTGATGCGGGTGTGACGGTGGCCAAGGTGGCGTTCTTCAAGGGTCGCACCGCTATCTCGCCGGAGAATATCCAAGTTGTAGGCAAGAAAAAAAAGAACGCACTAGTCTGCCAGAATGACACGAAACTCTGCAGCATTGTGCTCTCGGACGGGACGGAGTACACAGTCCCCGCCTGCGTGAACGGGTTCGTGCTCGAACTGAACGCGACATTGCTGGAGCAGCCATGGATGGTGGCAGTGGCACCCACTGCCGAGGGTTACTTGGCCATCATCAACCCAACCTCCAAGGCAGACTTCAGCGGTTATGAAAAGATCTGGACGGCCACCGGCGGTGACGCGGTCGGCGAAGACGAAGATTGAATGCAGACACACGTAAAAGTATACAAGGCCACACTGTCCTCTCTGGCTCATCGCATCGAGCGCGGTTTGTATGGATAGCTGTTACGTATCCCCCTCCGTGTCTCTGTGTGGCACAAGGCCTGTGCGATCGATTAAAAAGTGCCAGAGAGACTCGGGCAACCAGCAAGGGGGACTTTGTCCTGCGGTGCGGCTGACACCCCACACCAAGCTAGGAGATGAGTCCCGCAGCTGGGGTTGGAAAGGGAACTTGCAAGGTCGTGGTGGTGACGTGTGGAAAAAAAAAGAAGCAGCAGCCTTCTTGGATGTCCTCTTGCTGTGTCGGCTGGTTCTCCTGACTCTCTCTAGGTGCATGGCAGCTGCTCGGAGAAGGGGGAGGGCGCGGACCTCGCACGCACATCTCAGTCACTCAAATGGACGCGCACACACACACCAACCTTCCCTCCCCACCCTTGCACGCACTCAACCCTCGATTCGACTTCTCCACATCGGACCTTCATTGCTCGCCTTTTTTTTTTCGGTCTCGCCAGAAGCCGAGAGATGGTGGCGCCGGCTTTCACCTCCCGCTCTTCCCCCTCTTCCCTCTCATCGCCCTGTTCTCTGTGCCGTCACTGGGCGCAGGCGAACTGGACGCAGTGCCACATGCCCGCCCCTGCGCATTCAGAGCAGAAGTGCACATCACAGCTACCCATCACGTCTCCCTTCGCATCAGGGCGTTCTCCCACCTGCGCACTGGTCGTGTATTTTGTGTGTGTGTGTGTGTTTTTGCGTGCTATTTTATGAACTCGCCGTGTGCAGAGCTCGCCGGTCACACACAAAAAAGCAGCCTTTGCGTGATCGCATAGCCCCGCCTATTGCCGCCTACCAGTTGCGTCGAAACTCACTCCCGCAACTCCGCTTCCCTAGGTGGTTTTCGGCACCTTTAGGGCCATCTCAGCAGTCTTGTGATTCCTCATCTGCCTTAGCGGTTCCTCTGAATTTTCGGGTGACCGACGTGCGCGGCGGGCGAGGTTGTCCCCCCTCCCCCCCCCCACACACACACGCGAAAAAATAACAGGATGCGACAGATACGCTACCGGGCGCTGCACAACGGTGCTGATGAAGACGCGCGAAGTCGCAACAGCAGCACCCCCAATATCTCCACGAGCAGCGCACATGGTCCTCAGCTGCCACAGCGGCACTGCTGTCGGCCACGTGATTTCGTGTTTGACGACTCCCTCAGCACTGGCGCGGCGGCGTCAGTGTTGGCCATTCCACAGCAGAAGAAACACAGTGTGCGACGGTGGCTGCGGGAAATGTTACATCTGCCGATCGCGCCGTCTCTCGACAACCGCCAAATCCCGTTTGGCTACTTCCCTGGCGAATGGTCGCCGGTCGGCTATCCGAGCAACGCGGTGAGCAACCGTCGCTACACGCTCTCCACGTTTCTGCCGCTGGCGCTGCTCCGTCAGTTTCAGAACTTCTTTAACCTCTTCTACCTCTTTCTGGCCTTCTCGCAGGTCATTCCAGTGCTGAAAGTTGGCTTCATCTTCACTTACTTTTCACCGCTAGTAATGGTGGTGTGCCTCTCGCTGATGAAGGACGCGCTCGATGAGTGGAAGCGATTCCGGCGCGATCGCATCGCCAACGTCGAGGTGTTCGAGAAACTCACAGGCGGCGGCGACGTGGTCACGGTGCGGTCGTCACACATTCGGGTAGGAGATCTGCTCATCCTGCATCAAGATCAACGGGTGCCGGCCGACTGCGTCGTGTTGCACACCTCCGAGAAGTCCGGCACGACGTTCATTCGTACCGACCAACTTGACGGCGAAACGGATTGGAAGCTGCGCTACCCGTTGAACTCTACCAAGGGTCTAGGATACGCCGAACTTGGTGCGCTGCGCTTCAACGTGCACTGTGGCGCGCCTCACAAAGACATCTACAGCTTCGCCGGCACCCTCGAACTGGCCAACGGACAGAGCGAGTCGATCACGATGGAGAATGCCGTCTGGTCGTCGTGTGTGGTGGCGACGGGGACGCTGGTGGTTGCCGTCCTATACACGGGTAGGGAGACGCGCAGCGCCCTCAACTCGACAAGCCCGCGTAACAAACTTGGCCTTATCGAGCGCGAGCTCAACCTAATCGCGGTTCTGTGCTTCGCGCTGCTTCTGATCCTTTCCTTTCTTCTCGTAGCGCAACAGCAGTTCCGTGGCGACTTTGCCGTCATGTTCGTGCGCTTCTTCATCCTCCTCTCGTCCATGATTCCCATCTCGATGCGCGTGAACGTAGACGTCGGCCGCCTCTGGTACTCGTACGATATGTCGCATGACCCCAACATCCCTGGCGCCGTGGCTCGCAACGCAAACCTTCCGGAGGAATTGGGTCGGCTGCGCTATCTCTTCTCCGACAAGACCGGCACACTCACAAAGAACAAGATGAAGTTTCGCGTGATGCAGGTGGGACCGGACACGGTGCTAACGGACCGCTTCACTGATCAGCTGGCGGGCGCGCTGCAGGAGTACTTTGGCACAGGCAACTGGGGAGCCGGGGCTCGGCTC
This sequence comes from Leishmania infantum JPCM5, assembly GCF_000002875.2. Taxonomy (NCBI): domain Eukaryota; phylum Euglenozoa; class Kinetoplastea; order Trypanosomatida; family Trypanosomatidae; genus Leishmania; species Leishmania infantum. The sequence goes on from NC_009418.2 coordinate 1,255,693, forward strand.
ATGCTCGGCAACGTCTCCGCGCGAGTCAGCGTGAGAAATTCGAAGCAATGGAGCCGTGATGTGCAGCGCGTTGGCGACCTTATCAGAGCCATTGTCCTGTGCCACAATGTGAGCCCAGTGGTGATGGAGGAGCCGTTGGCCCTTGGTACCGACGACGAAACAACGGCACCGGGTCGCGGTGCGGCTGCGGCTGTGCCGGCCACAACCGATATGAGGAGTCAGCCGACTGACTACCAAGCCTCCTCGCCAGACGAGGTTGCGCTGGTCAAGTTCTGCCGCTCCCTCGGTATTGTCTTGACCTATCGCGATCTCACAACGATCGCCTTCACCGTTGGCGGCGGTGCGCAGCTGCACACGTGCACAATCGTCAAAACGTTCCCGTTCTCGTCGGAGCGGAAGTGCATGGGCATCATCCTGCGCGAGCGCACTGGGAGCTGCAGTGGCGGCAGCTCACAGGAGACCGTCAAGTTCTACATGAAAGGCGCAGACGTGAAGATGGCGTCGGTGGTGCGCCAATCGGAGTGGCTGGACGAGTGTTGCCAGGAGCTGGCGCAGATGGGCCTGCGAACGCTCGTGTTTGCCAGTCGAACGCTCAGCGAGGAGATGCTCGGCGCCTTCCTGCAGCAGTACGAAGCCGCCATTTCAATCCTTGGTGAAGGTCGCGCAGCAGCAATCGAGGCGGCGATGAAGCTATTGGAGACGGACATGACGCTGACAGGGGTGACGGGGGTGGAGGACGAGCTGCAAGACGACGTTGTCGTCTGTCTCGAGACGCTTGGCATGTGTGGCATCAAGGTGTGGATGCTCACGGGTGACAAGGTCGAGACTGCCATCACCATTGGCCGCTCGACTCGGCTCATTCCCCGCCACTGCCGCATCGAGTACCTGTGTGGGATGGCCCCGGCAGACATTGGTCACCGCCTGCACGAGCTGCAGGAGGAGTTTTGCTGGGGCGTGACGTGCGGCAGCATAGTGCCGCCATGGACGCTGGTTCTGGATGGAAGCGCCCTGGCGTACTGCCTCTCCCACGCCTCCTTCTTCGCGGACGTGGCCAGAACCGCCTACTCGGTTATAGTGGCGCGATGCTCCCCGACGCAGAAGGCTGCGGTGGTTACTGTAATGCGTGATAGCTGTCGTGACGCGCGCGTCGCGGCGATCGGTGACGGAGGCAACGATGTGTCGATGATTCAGGCCGCCAACGTGGGGATCGGTATTGAGGGGTTGGAGGGGAAGCAAGCAAGCATGGCCGCTGATTTCTCCATTACGAAGTTCTCTCACTGTCTACGACTGATCATGTGGCATGGGCGGAACTCGTACCAGCGCACGTGCCGACTCAGCCAGTTCATCATGCACCGCGGCATCGTCTACTCGGTTGTGCAGACGGTCTTCTCGGTGCTGTTTGCCGGGACGACCATGTCTGTCTTCAACGGTTATCTACTAATGGGGTACTCCACCGTATTTACCATGGCGCCAGCCTTCGCATTGGTGCTCGACGAAGACTTCAACGAGTCGGACGTGCACGAGTACCCGTTTCTCTACAAAGATTTGCTCAAGGCCCGCTCCATGAACACCCGCACCTTTCTGCAGTGGGTGTGGGCATCGTTCTTCCAAGGAGGGGTCATGATGCTGATGGCGCTACAGCTCTTCAAGTCGGACATGTTCCAGATTGTCACGATCGCCTACACATCGCTCCTCATCACCGAGCTGGCCATCGTTGGCGCCACCGCGCATCTTCGCATTCTCTGGCGAGAGCGCCGTGCTCGCTTCTTTCTCTTCTTGTGCTCTGAGGTGGTGTCTCTGCTGATGTTTTTCCTCGCCGTCGTCGTGTTGCCCGACACGTTCGATAGAGACTTTTTCTTTTCGTGGAGCTGCTGGTGGCGCGTCGCGGTAATCTGCCTAGCCAGCATTGCACCACTCATGATATTTCAAATGGTTGGCAAGTACATATTGTTCAACCCGCGCATCGCCGTTTCCTGCATGGGATGTCGGACGTGACACTTGTGCATCCGTTCCATGATTGACGGCTGCAGAACCTTTTTTTTACCGTTCCTGCCTCGTGTTCGCTGTCTTAAATCTGTGCTTCGACACGGTCGCTGCAGCGTTCCGTCACGCGTCTTTGTTTTCTTTCACTCCTTTGAAGCCGACAGATGACGGAGGTAAGCGGAGGGCCAACAGCTCACCGTGCGCGGCATCTCAGGGTCCAGTGCACTTCCCCACCCCTCCCCCCCGCACAAACACACACACACACATTATGTCTGTGTGCGGAGGAGCGAAGCGGCCGCTTCCACCCCCCCCCACCCCCTACCACTGCTAATGCCGAACTACCTCCGGCCGTGACAAGATCCAGTACCCACAGCGTAGGGATGTCAGTGCGATGTATCGCTGCTGACGCCGGCGGTGTAGTCGTGGATGGGCGCGGCTGTGATGCGACCAGCGAGGCACTGGTGGGCAGGGTTTGAGGCAAAGGCCACGCTCTCCGATGGCCGGGTCGGCGCACTGCTGCAAGGCGCGTCTGTGCGACTGCTTCGCACCACGCGACGTGCCCGCTGTGGCAGCCCCGGGGGGGGGCGGGCGATAGTGGTGATTGCGTCGTTTTTGGAGGACAGAGAAATGGACTCACATTTCAAGCAAAAGAAAGGGCCGCCTAAAAATCTCGTTGGGGCCGTTTAACGGCACTCTTCCCCACGGGGCTCACTCGTCCCTGCTTCCCCTTGCCTAACTCCCCCACCACCACCACCACCACCCCACTCCCACTCCACCGCAGCCTTCGCTCATGTTTGTTGTGTGTTGTTTGGGGTTCGTTTTTTCCCTTTGCTGCCCTCCTTTCCCGTCTGGCGCGTCTCGCTCGCTTATGTTAGCCGTGCATCTCTTCTGTTGCGGCGCTCGCTGCCGCCCTCGGTCCGTCTGCACCACGCCCGTGCCGCACTTTCCAGGCAGAGAGAGCACAGCAAGCACGTGCAAGAAGGGGGCAGTCACAGGAAAGTGAAAATGAAAAGAAAAGCGGAAAGAGAAGCCAGACACGCACATGCACAAAGAACCAACAAGGCGCAGTGGAGCGCGATGCAAGAGCATCTCAACCGACAGCGAACGTTTGGCGAGGGGGCGGAAGGTAAATCCGCGACGGACCCCTCGCTCTCTCCCATGACGGTACGCCACTGCTTATCATGGTGAATGCGTATTGCGGCACGCAACAATGTTCTATCCGCTCTACCCTTCACCCCCTGCGTTTTCGCTCATGTTGACTCTGACCTTCTCCTCCCTTCATGATCTTCCGCTCATGTGCGTGCCTGTTCGCTTGTGTCTGCGTGCGAGCATGTTTTTTTTTTTATTTGGGCGTGTAGCAGTCTGTCTCTCTTGCTCCCCCACTTCCGTCCTCCCGAGCGGCCTCGGTCCATGTCTTGGGACGGGTGGCAAGTGGAAGAGAGCCAATCGAAGAGACGAAGCCTACTGTGGAGGAATCATCGCTGCACGAAACGGGGCGTTGATTTGCGTGTCTCGGTCCAGCATGCGCTGCGCTGGCCGCGCTCGCGCGGCGCTAGCGTCTTCTGCGGCCGCATCAGCGGCAGTGGAGCGGGACCTCGAGTATGTCGCCCGCACACTGCCTGCAGCAGTTCGTCCGTCTTGTGCGGTTAGGGCAAGGCTGCCGCTGCTGCTTTTAAGCTGGAAAAGTGTCCTTGGCAGCGTCTGCAGCTCCGTTGGAACGTGCATGGGCCCTCTGCACTCGTCATTGCGGCACTTCAGGAGTTGTACAAGCGCACCCGAAATCATCGAACCGGAGGAGATCAACCTCATCGACGCGCAAGAGACGTGGGCCTGCTCAGCGGAAGCTGACGCCTCCAAGGCCGAAGAAAGCTCAAGCAAATCAGCATCGACGTCAACGCTCGCATGGAGCGCGGCTAACTCGCCGGCACTGCCCTCCGTCTTTGCTGATGTCAAGGTAGTGGACCCCTACGCACGGGCGCGGATGCTCGGCTTCGTGCGACGGAATCTCACTGCGGCTGCGCAAGCACCCGACGACAGCTCCGACGTCGCCAGTCCCGCGACTGCCGGCTTCCAGACCGAAGCGGTCTGTGGTGGAGAACTGTTTCACGCCCGTCTGCAGCTTCCCGTTACCAGGACGGCTCGGCAGCTTGTTGAAGAGATAAGTGCTGCTGGCGGCTCGGGTGCACCCAGGGCACTGTGGGCACACGGAGTCGCCAATACGGCGAAAGAAGCTGAGCTGCTAGCCGCCATGCACGCGGAGCAGATGGCGGACTTACTAGGGTATCACGTCTTCTCCCTCCCATCAAAGCAGCACAGGCACGCCGAGGCAGCACGCGCGGCAGGTCGCTACGCTTCCTCGCCGGAGGATAAGGACAGTGGCCCTTCGACAGAGCAGCGGCTGGCGCAGTGGCCCCTGCCCTTGAGGCGCGTTTTGACCGACGAGGAAACGGAAGGCGGGGAATGGCAGCTGGTGAACACGGCGTCTTCCCTGCGACACTACATCTCCACGGAGCACACGTTGCTGTCGCCGTGCCTGCTGGATCCCAAGTCGCGATTCAGGATCGAGGCCCTGTTCGCGCGTGCACCTCACGGCTGCCCTTCCTTTGCGCAACAGCTCAGGACTGAAAAGGTGCGTACGCTGACAGCGAGCAGCGCGGCTGGCGGCGGCGAAGAGGCGATTGTGGCCCGACTCGTCTTGCCATCACAGGTGACGGGTATCACAAACTCCTCGATAGATCTCGTCGCCTCTGGCAAGGCGATGGAGCGGTCAACAGCGGTGCTGCTGGCCTGCATGCACGCAGAGCTCCTGCTGGATGCCGTGGGCGTTTCTATTTTCGACGACGTGGTGACTCAGAAAGCGCACGCTATGGCGGCCTGGAGCCACGGACGGCCCGCACCACTACCAGGCGCAAAGCCAAAGAATCCGTCGCACGTGCACCTGCCACAGCCGCTGAAGGAGCTCGTCGTGGCGGCAGCAGGGGAGGGTCGGTCTCGCACGTCGTCTCGCTCGGCTGAAGAGGACTGGTTTCACAGGCATACGATTGTCACGGAGCAGAGTGGGAGCTTTGTAGAAACGGTTGTGGGCGAGTCCACCGCGGTGGAGGACATCACCGCGTTTCTCCACACCCACGGGGCCATGCGGGCCGCAGCGCCGTTTCTGCAGGTGGCAATCGGTTCTCGTGTCAAGTCCACAGTACTGCTGCCCTTGCCGGACCTCTACGGCATTCGCGGTGGCGTGGGGATCGCGTCGAACGCGCATGATGCTGACACCCTCGCTGCCATGCACGCACTGGATGTGCTGTGCATGCTCGGTGTCCCGGTAAAGGCTGCGGCGGCGATGGACGCCGCGTGGAAGCGCGCTCGCCGCGAGCGCATTCCAGACGTGCCCTGCGAGTCGGCGGACGTCTCCACGCCGAGCCCCCCGGCGCGCCGCTGCACTGCCAAGAAGTTAACCACGCAAGTAGCTATAGCCGCAGTGGCCTTACCTGAGGTTTTCGAGTCCGCGGACGCAGCGCAGGCAAGCTCCTGCAACAACGCCAGCACATCCACGCTGCCGCGGCGCCGTGCGGTGAAGCGCGCACGACTGGCCTCGGATGCATCTGCACCGGACGAGAGCATCCCGCAGGCAAACGCAAACGGCACGGCTGCTGCCTCTCCGCCAAGCGTGCCCGTGGTCGCGACATCGAGAGAGACTGAAGAGAAGCGGCTGGCAGCGGTGCGGGCCGTGGTGCCAAAGGAGTTCTGGGACATGCAGGCAGACAGCCCTGACGGATACATTATGATTGCCCCTGGCGTGCCGGAGGGATCTGCGATGGCTGCGTATGCAATTACATCCCCGCGCAAGATGGACAAGTCGGCCAAGGGACGCGTGTTGGACTACTTAGCGACCGTGGGCCGTCGCCTCGACGATGTCACCGTGGTGCGGCAAGCCCTCAGCGAGGAGGAGACGGAGGGCCCACCGCGGCACCGGTGTGCACTGAAAGTGCCAGTGCCAGCCGTTTGCGGGGAAGCTCGCCTCGCGCTAGGCGAGGCAGACACAATCGCCGACGCCGAAAACGCCGCCTGTATGCACGCGGAGCTCATCCTGGACACACTCGGGGTCTGCCTCTACACGGACCCTGTGAAGCAGAAGCGGCACGCCGCGGCATGCGCGCAGTGGGGTCGCTGGGCGCCATCGACTCCTGGTGAAGAACAGCCGAGCAGCACACCGTCCCCGCCGCCGCTGCGCCGCGAGCACGCCGGCTCGCTACACCGGGAGCGCCAAAAGGAGCCGACAAGAAAGCGGGGCAGCCGCCTCGGTACGTCGCAGAGAGCGGCAAAGACGGACGCATCCACGGCAGAGATGGCGGAGCAGGCGGCGTTGGTGGTGGACGCTGAGGCGTTTGACGACGTGGTGGAATCGCAGCTCGACACCGTCAGCAAGAACCGCGTGCAATACTACCTACGGTACGAAAACCTCAAAGCACCGTCGATCACCTTTACCACCAACATGGGGCACAGCGTGCTCCTGCATGTCGCCACCTGGTCTCTTCCGGTACCTGCCCGCTTCGGCAGCGAGACGGAGTCACAGAAGTGCCTGGAGTACGCTGTCAAGGGTGCCGCCTCGACCCGGAGAGATGCGGAGCTGCTGTCGTGGATGCATGCAGAGCGCACACTGGACTATCTCGGCATCCCTCTCTTCCCCAACTTGCCAAAGTTGCAGGCGTATCACGCCCAACGTGCGCAACTAGAGGGGAGGGTTGCCCCGGCTGTCGTCACCGGGCCGACGGCGCCGCTGCCTCACCCCAGCGAAGTACCTGTGAAACCACTGCGGTTACACATAAGCTTCTGTCGCGTTGATCTGACGATTCCGCCACCGCCGTGTCCGTCGACGGACATGGAAGGCAACTCTTGCGTGCCCCCACATGTATGGGAAGCTTACGTGGAGGCGTGCGCTGTGTACGTGCTTGCGAAGCAGATGGCGCTGAAGAACAGCTACTACGAGGAACAGCGGGTGCCGCCGACGGGCGACGTCGTGATCGATGCCGCCCTCGCGGAGGCGGAGGCGAAGCCCGTGGATACAGACGCCCGATTGCGCTTCGCGGCGTACTGCATGACGACGCTCGGCAAGTTCGTCCCACGCTACGATGCGTATGTTGTCGGCCCAATCCATCACCGTCTGACCTACGCCACAGTTCCACTCCCCGGCTTTGACTACCTGCTAGGGCGTGGCGTGGGGCCCAACAAGGTGGTGGCCAAGCGGCGAGCCGCTATGCACGCCTTGGCGATCCTGCGGCGTGTCGACGAGTCGTACGACGACACGTTCCAGGTGGTCAAGAGCTTCGTGCAGAGAGCAAATGCCGCGAATAAGGTGAAAGGGGATGCCCAAGCGCATGCCGATGACGAATTCGACCTCGACACCTTCAGCACCCTACCTCTCATCAACGCGGACGCGGAAAGCTCCCTGACGAGGCAGGAACGGCGCCACCTCGACCGCTTCAGCTCTCTCTTCGTCACCCAGTCGGCGTGGTATTCGAAGAGTAGCTGTTTCACCTTGGACGGCAAAAAGCGCGCCGTTCGCATGTACACTGTGTGCTTCGATCTGCCGGCCCCGGAGGAGCGCCAGCTGGTGCGTTTGTTGCCGAGAGGAGAGAGCGAGTCGACGTGGAGGCGACAGCCCTCGGCGGATACGGTCAAGCTCGAGGTAGAAAGCGTCGAGGCGACGGCGCCAGATGCGACTCGCGTGAAAACGGGCGCCATTTTTTCCGCGTGTGTCTCCATCGTGGATGAGGGTGGTCAGAAGCTGACAGCCAGCTGCAGTGGTGGTGGGCGCGTGGACAACATGCTCAGCGCGTACGAAAAGCTGTTCACGATGATGGATGGGAAGTTTCCGGCGATGAAGTTGATTATGGAGCTGTTGAAACAGAACCCGTACCTGATGCCGGAGCTGATCCCTTCGCTGGCCATCCCTGATGCGGTGCGGCAGCGGATGCAGGCGTGCCTGCGTAACCAAAAAGACTTGACCGCTGCGATGACCTGTTCAGACGGAAAGGCGTCGTCGGCAAGCCACAAACCTAACTTGGCCGGCAGCGATAAGGAGAAAACGGGCGGTGAGGCAGAGAACAGCTCCGCCGTTGCGCACCAGTCCTCCTACAACGATGCGGAGGAGTCTGCCCGCCTTGTCGAACAACTGCAGCGGCGCATCACAAACCCCGTATACCTGGAGAAGTTTGCTACCAGGCGTGCGGAGCTGAGCATTGCAGAGCACAAGCATGAAATTCTTGAGGCGATCCGCAGCAACCCCATCACCATCATCTGCGGCACGACGGGCTGCGGTAAGACGACGCAGGTGCCTCAGTACATCCTCGACGAAGAGACGCTCAGGGGTAACGGGGGGCGCTGCTCCATCATTGTCACGCAGCCACGACGGCTCAGTGCCGTGTCAATTGCGCAGCGCGTCGCGGCAGAGCGTCTGGAGCCGCTAGAGGAGTCGACCGGGTACATGATCCGCTTCGACTCACGCAAAGGTCGCCACATCACCTTCGCCACGACAGGCCTTGTTCTTCGGTTGATGCAGTCTGACGCGCTGCTTAGCAGCTACACCCACGTCATCATTGATGAAATCCACGAGCGGGACATGAACTCCGACTTCATCCTGATGCTGCTGCGACAGGTGCTCGAGAAGCGACGCGACATCCGCATTGTCCTGATGAGCGCGACCTTGCAAGCCGGTGACTTTCAGGCGTACTTTGGTGGGGCCCCGCTCATTCAGGTTGAGGGGCACATCTTTCCGGTCAAGGAGTTCTTCTTAGAGGACCTAGTTCCGTTCGCGCGCGAGCACAACTGCCTGACGCCTCTGCTCAAGGAGGCAGCCGGCGTTGCGGGGAGTGGCGGAAAGAGAGAAGGCGATGCCTCAACGCAGTCAGAGATTGGTGGCGCGCGTGCCCCCGTCGTGGTGTCAAACGCGGACGACGCGGCGGCCAGCACCCCTCCCCCACGCTACGGCTTTCTCGAGGCGTCGACGCCAATCGACTATCCTACCATTCAGTTCGCCATTGAGCAAGCGCTCCGCATGATCGACATCGCCGACTCCTCCATCCTCGTGTTCCTGCCCGGGTGGGAAGACATTCGCAAGGCGCGCGATGTGCTGGAGCGCAATACGTCCTTTTACGTACTGCCGCTGCACTCGGCCGTGTCGGCTGAGTCGCAACTGAAGTGTTTCCTGCCGCCACCGCCCGGCAAGGTCAAAATTATCCTCTCCACGAATATCGCTGAAAGTGGCGTGACCATCGACGACGTCGGCGTCGTGATCGACACCGGACGTATGAAGCAAGTCGCGTATGCGACGCGGATGCGGACGTTTCTTGCAAAAACCGACTCGCGGGGCTATAACTCGAGCCGAGTCCAAGATGCTCCAGCTGTGGCGTCGACGTCTGTGGTGCCGGAGGATGCACAGGGCAAGTTCTCGCACTTGATGAACATCTACGCGAGTCGCGCAAACTGCGTGCAGCGCCGCGGTCGTGTCGGCCGCACGCGCCCTGGCCTTTGCATTCGTCTTTTCTCGCGAGAGCACTTCCGCAATTTGCACGAGTTTCAAACCCCGGAGCTGCTGCGCACGCCGCTGGACAAAGTCTGCCTCACCATCTTGAATCTCGAGGTTGGTTCCCCTCAGCAATTCCTGAAGACCGCGATGGAGCCACCGCTCGAGACAGAAGTGGAGGGCGCCATGAAGCGACTATACGACCTCGGCGCCACCGACGAAGACGGTCATCTCACTCCACTAGGGCGCCGCCTGGCAAAGCTGCCGCTCGATCCGGCGACTGGCAAGACCATTCTGCTCGGCGCCGTCTTCCGATGCCTCGACGCCGCCCTCACAATCGCAGCCACAGCTGAAAACGGCGTCTTCTCTCGCTCGTTCGATGTGCGCGTCTCGTCGCGCCTCCATCGGGAGGACCTTTCGTGCAACACCCTCTCGGACATTCTCGCCTCCGTGAACGGGTACAACTATTGGGTCTCCCTGCATCGTGGAGGGTCGATCGGGCAGTCGGCGGGGCTGATCAAGGCGCGGCATCTGAGCGTTCCGGCACTCATGCAGGCCACGCTACTGAAGCAGCAGTACTGCAACCTGCTCGTGGAAGACGGCTTCATCGGTAAAGAAGCGAAAGTGCTGCCGTCGACGAACCACTCTCGCTTCGGGAGCGATGATATGGTGTTTATCGAATCCTCCGAGCACTCGCGCAACTCGATGGACGTTGGTCTGCTGAAGTGTCTGCTCAGCGCCAGCGCGCTTCCCAAAGTCGCGATGGTTACGGGACCATTCGTGTTGCGGACCTTGTTTGAGAATTACATTCTGATGATGAACGACAGTGTACTGAGGATGAGCGGGCTGAACGAGACGTCGAGTCCGTTTGTGATCTACGGCGGGCTCATGAAAATGGCAGAGAAGGAGACACTCATGGCGCATCATCTAACCTCCGTCTCCCTCTGGTCAGTGCTGTTGATGAGCACGCGTGCGACCCGGATGGACTACGATCAGGAGCTCAAGCTCGGCATCATGAGCAACTGGATCTTTTTCCGCTCGAGCTACGCCACGATTGAACTTGTGCGACGATTCAAGGCGCTTCTTGACCGCCGCCTTTCTCGCAAGTTTGACGACCCGACGGACGCCGTCAACAATGCCCAGCTCGACGAGCTGTGCGAGATTCTGCGGGAGCTTGCAAACATGCGCTACCACCCAAATCGCCTGCAGCCCCCGTCTGTGGTGTGGGGCGAACAGGGGAAAATTCTCTCTCCCAACAGCAACGCCGATGACGACGCGGCTGGCGTGAAGAGTGCAACAGGAGTCGAAAGCTCTACGGAGAGCGACCTAGCCGAGTAACAGGCGCGCACGCGGCGCAGGAGGCCGGTGTTCAGTAGTTGTGGAAGGAGGAGGAGGAGGAGGAGGGGGGGGGGTGACGGCGAGCGGCCTCATCACTTCAGCTCTGCTCCGGCTCTGGTTCTCGTTTTCCCTTCGTCCTTCTTCTTGCTCGTTTGTGTGCGCAAGCGCACCTCCACGGCCACGGCGATTCGGCGTCACGGAGGCGCGTCATCAATGAAGTGGGAAACCGGTACGCCATCAATACCGCGTTGCTTGCGTGGTCCTGCTGTCGTTCGCTCTCTCTCTCTCTCCTTTTGTCTCTGCGGGGGCGTTGAGTGAAGGATGCATGGCAGAGGACGAAAGCAGGGTCTCGGCTGCTGCACCAGGTGTGCACTGGTACCAACTCCATGCCGCCAATAAAAAAAAGTCCCTTTTACCTCCGCCGCCTTCGACTTGCAGTTGCTATTCTTATGTAGGAATCGGCGCTCTTCTCTACGGAGGCCATATCCTGTTGGTTTTCTTGTGGGTGTGCTGCCGGCGTTTGTAACGCGGTGCACAGCAATCCCCTATCATCACAGGCGCTTCGGTGTAGTGGTTGTACTGTTGTCGGTGTGGGTTGCTCTCTGTATCTCTCTCTCTCTCGTGTAGGAACTTTCTTTTCCTTTTTTTTGTTGTTGTTACTTCGTGGTTTCAGACCTGCTTGTGTCTGTGCATGTTGCAGTGAGAGCGACCGTCGGTGGCTCGCCGGTCCTGTGCTGTGTTGGGGAACGGAGAGGCGATTTCGGCTGCTGTTTATGTTTGCCGGCCTGGTTCAGATGAGAAGACTCACCCAAGCATACATGTATATATATGGAAGGATTATGTGCACCCGCACTCTCGCCGTAAGTTCCGTTGGCACTATGTCCAGTTTAGGAAGTCTCGAGTACGCGCCAGCGTTCCTCTTGCCTAACTCAGTGCTCAGGGAGGAGTACGGAGGCACTGCGACAATGCCCCAAGGCCGCTCACTCGGATACGGTGTTGACGTTAATGGTTGGCCCTGCTCCCTTCCTTCGAGATCTCATGCGTCTCTGTCTCACCCTATTACTGGCCTTTCGAGCAGGAAAAGGGCTTCCTCTGGAACCGCACAAAAGTGCGCATCTTCACAAACGCTCTCACTTGCGCACGTGAGCCTGGCCTCACTAGCGGACATTCCCGGCTCGTGAGGCCTCTGACCCTCTTCGTGGGCTACTAGATGACTTTTCAGCGATGGACGACTTGCACTCGCCGTTGTCAGGGACGTTCGCGGCCTCTCCGCATTACCTCGGTGGGGTGAGTGATTCCTTAGCCCACTTGCCGCCGTTGTACCAGCTGCTTTCTTTGGGTGGTGTTTTCTGCGTGATACACCTGCGTAACAATGCTGTCGTGACATGGCTCGTGGTGCAGTTGCACAGTTCCATTGGCACTGAGGCGATGTGGCCAGAGGAGTACAGGGCCACATTACGGGCCATGACCTTCACGGAGCGGCTATGCTTCACACTGTACGGTGCCGCGCTGGCGGCGGTGGCCGTCGTCCTCTTCCGCGTCTTCTGCCAGGATGCTTGGAAAATTGGCTTGAACGCAGCTCAGATGTTCCCTGACAAGAAGCTGCCGACAATTGCCATGGTGGTCCTCATGTGCGTCGCCGAGGGCATCCGACTGCAACAGGTGATTGTGCAGGAGTTATGCACTCCTGGGTCGCTGGCGAGACTCGCCATGCACGGCTTCGACGGGATCGAGGAGAGCGAGTTCGACCAGAGAGTCTCCGAGAGCAACACCCATTTTGTGATTCAGGTTGAGCTCCTTCGCGCCTACCTAGCGCAAGCATGCGTCCACCGCGTCCCTGTCATTCTCCTCGCCGGGGCCTACCGCTTGTTTCGCGATGTGCCCAACAAGGCACATGTGGCGTTGCGGTGGTACATGGCGACTATGGCCGGCTTCACTATCGCGCAGGAGATGCTCGGGATGTACATCCGGTACGTCTGGACAGACTGGAGCCTGTGGGCAATGGTTATTTGGCCCCTCGTCTTCCTGGGTGTTGTGAACTACGTGTACGGTCTGTCAAAACGGGCTGGAACGGTGGTGACGATGTCGTCGACGAACTGTGTGACGGAGGCATTGCGTGGTCTTGTCACGTGCGGCGCGCTGTGGCTCATCGCCTCACTGATAGTTCTCGCCTTCGTTGTGAGCGTGCACGAAGAGCTGGTGCTTATCTGGCTCTTCATGTCGCTCATGATCCTGTGGACGCCTGCTATTATCGATGCGTGTGCCACCGACTACATGGCGTTTCTCGCCATTGGTGCGGGGTGCACGGTGTATGCCATGGGCGGCGTCTCGTCCGTGTGGGCGAGCGCGCGCTTTGGTGCGCTGCACTTCTTATGGTGGTTCTTTCCCTCTCTCTTGTACAACGCGACGCTGCACCTCTTCGCCTCCCGCTACATCGCCATGACGGTCGCGGCTTCCTGGTTTTTGTGGTCGCTGGCGCCTCCGAGCGAGCTCTTGAAGAATGCCGAGTCGGCGGCGGAGCTGGGCCTAGAGGATGGTCACGGTGTTGTGCACCTATTCACGGCACGCGTGCTGTGGCTCCGCGCTGTAGCGGACTTCCGCACCCTGCCGAAAGGGTCATGGATTTACGGTCTGACGCAGGGGGACGGCGAGCGCGCCTTTGATCTCATCCTCCACGCGGCGGCCGCGGCGTGCGCTGTGTGTATCGCGATCAGCTTTGCCGTGGAGCGCCGCTTCACCGCCGAGGCACGTCTTGCGTGGCGGCAGCGTGACATCGTTAGCGCCACGCCGGCTGTGCTGCTGCGTAAAATGATTCGCACCGTTGTGGTAGTGGGATGCGTGGCTGCCTCGGCGGGGATGTGGTGGGTGGTGCGTCATTACGTGCTACCGATGTGGACGCAGCTACTGCCCGACATGATCAGCAAATTACTCGCGACGGTGGCGGCTGTGACGGTACTCGGCAATCTCATGGACATGCACGATAGTATGTACATCGCATGTATGCGCATTCTGGGTCTGCCGGACCCGCTTATCACGATTGATGGACCGGCGGTCGCCAGCGACGACCTGGCCAGTTCCGCCACCTCGAAAATGCCCACAGAAGACAAGGGTGTCCACCCTAGTCGAACGTTTGAGTAGCGGCGAATGAAACACGAAAATCGCGCCCGAGAGAGGGGCACAGGGAACAACCAGAATGAATAGGGAGTCTGGTCACTTTGGTGTGTTGTTGTTGCGCAGTGCTCAGCCGAGAGGCGTGCTGTCCATGTGCGTCCGCCGCACTCGTTTGTGTGTGTGTGTGTTCGGTGAGCATGTCCTGATGATGTCGGTAGCCTCAGCGCGGCATCAGGGTCCAGTACCCACACACGCTCTGTGGGGTCGCCAACAGGCGGCGCAGGCTGCCCTCGGAGACGACGGACGGAGTCTTCCGTGTCAGCGGACAGCTTAGTGCGGAAGAGACCTGCGGTCGTGGCCAGGGCTCTACTAGGTCACTACAAATCGTGTGGGCGATTCGGCAAGTATACGCATCCACCTACTTTTTTTTTTCTGCTTTCGCTGCGTTGCGGTGATGTCGAGCGTAATCCTGGACTGCACGTGTGCCTTGCGCGGTGGGATGGCAATGGGCTGAACGACGCCAGGCAGTGTTCGTCGGCCCGGCTGCTGGACATGGCCGTGGTGCAACTGAGGTAGGAGAAGTGTGGTTGTGTGTGCGTCTATTTGCGCACTTGTGTGGAGGAGGAGGATGTCGAACGAAAAAATGAAAGAACCGTTGTCGCCCTCGCATGATGAATGCCGCTGCTGCTCTGAGAGACACCTATCGTCGTGTGCCCCTCCTTGTCCAAGGAGGACATCACTCATGCCGTTGTCTTCATGGCCATGCATGGGTGGTAATTGCTGATAGAATCTCTCCGCAGAGCATGCACACGCGCACAGGAGGGTCAACCGCTAGGGCGAAGTTCGTGACACGTGCTCTGCAACTCGTTACTCCTCTTCGACCCCCCCCCTTACACCCCTCACACTTCCCACTGACTGCCTTGTTTGCATGCCGTGGTGTGAAAGAGAACCAGTCTCCTGTCCCTCTCTGAATGCACCCCTGCCTCCTCTCACCTTTCACCCTCGCCCCGCCCGCAGCTGTTCAGAGGAGATTAATCGGCAAACGCAGACGTATCTCAGCGAAAAGCAACTCCATTTCTCTCTGCTCCCCAGTTTACCTTCTCTCCAGCACACGCGCACGCACGCAGTGTCCTTTGCAGCGTCGCATCCGCCACCGAAACTTTCCGTCGTCTGAAATCAGCCACCTCTTTTCGTTGGGCGTTGCATACTCCACTGCTCCTTTGCCGCCTCAACACTGCGCCAATGCCGTTCAACGGATACACGGTTGGCTGCCACCTGCTGGACCGCCTTGTGGAGGCGGGATGTGACCACCTCTTCGGCGTCCCGGGCGACTTTAATCTGCGCTTCCTCGATGATGTCATGGCTCACCCACGCATGAAGTGGGTTGGTACGGCCAACGAGCTGAACGCAGCCTACGCGGCTGACGGCTACGCGCGTCAGCGCGGCCTGGGTGCCGTCACTACGACCTACGGCGTCGGCGAGCTTTCCGCGCTGAACGGAATCGCTGGCAGCTTTGCCGAGAGCGTGCCGGTCATTCACATTGCCGGAGCCACCTCCACGAAGAGCCAAGGAAACCGCGAACTGCTGCATCACTCACTCGGCGACGGCAGCCACATGCACTTCCTAAACATCAGTGCCGAGGTTTGCTGCATTGCGGTGATGCTGACGCCGGAGAACTGCCTGACAGAGATCGACCGTGTCATCACGGAGGTGCTTTACCAAAAGAAGCCGGGCTACATTGCGTTACCGATGAATGTGGCGGAGATGATCGTGCCGCCGCCGCCGGCGAAGCTGATGCGCCGTCTGCCGGAGGTGTCCCTTGAATCGGTGAGCGCATTCAAGCACACCGTAGCGTCCCGCCTGCACAGCGCCCGCAGCCCGGCGGTGCTGACAGGGCACTTGATCCACCGTCACCAGTGCGGTCCGCAGGTGAACCACTTCCTCGAGAACGTCCACATCCCGTACGCCCCCGCCGTCCTCGGCAAGGGCGCCGTAAATGAACACCTGGAGAACTACGTCGGCACCTACATCGCCGGTGATGAGCCGTGCCCTGCGAAGTCCGTCATTGAAAGCGCCGACGTGTGCATCTCGATTGGCGTCCAGTTTGTCGACACCGTCACCTCGATCTTCCGTCACAAGATCGACCCTCTCAAAATGATCGACATACAGCCCTTTTTCGCCAAGGTCGGGGATCAGGTCTTCTACCAGGTACCAATGGAGATGGCCGTAAAGGCGGTCGAAGAAGTCGCGATGGAATGCCACACGAACTGGAGCACCGAGTACCCGGAGCCGGAGGGACTACGTTACCCGGAAAGCCCTGACACCTTTGACCTCTCCCATGTTTGGCAAGAGATTAGCAACGGCCTGCAGCCCAACGACGTTCTCCTGGTGGACATCGGCACGTCCTCTTTTACGTCCGCGTTGCTTCGCTTGCCGCAGGGTTGCGACATGCTTTGCCAGCAGATGTGGGCCTCCATCGGCTACACCCTCCCCGCCGCCATTGGAGCGCAGATCGCGGACGAAAGTCGCAGCGTCGTGTGCGTCTTGGGCGATGGTGCCGCGCAAATGACGGTGCAGGAGCTCGGCTCGGCGGCGCGCTACAAGCTCAAGCCTAAATATATCCTTATCAACAATGACGGCTACACCATCGAGCGCTACATACGCGGCTGGGACTCGTCGTACAACGACATCTCCGTGTGGAACTGGACAGGCTTGGCGCGCAACTTCTGCAAGGGCGTTGAGCCGCGCACGTGTGTCGTGAACTCTGTCGGCGGTGTAGAAGCGGTGCTTCGCGAGAAGCAGGACAACATGGTATTTGTTGAAGTGCTTGTCGGTAAATATGAGGGCCCTCTGCGCTCTTCAGTGCCGCTTCCGCGCAAGCCAGCAAGCAAGGAGAGGGAGGCACTCGATTTTCAAAGAAGAGAGAGTAAAAGTGAAGGGAGTGGTGTGGACGCTGAGACGATGATGATGGCATCAAAGACGCTATTGACTTGAAGAGTATTCTGTGCGTACCCGTTAAGGTGGCTCAGTGCCTCTCCACAGATGAGGCTCCACGAAACCACCCTAAGAGTCCCCCTCCTCCAGTATTCCTGCCTTTATTGCTAAACATGCTGACGTGTCACCAACGTAAGACTGTTCTCTTTTTCTTTCTGCCGGCATTCAAAGGCCCGAGGTCTTTTTCTTTCCGCTTGTCATCTTCTTTCCCTTTCTCCTCTCTCCCTCCCCCTTCTTTGTTGAGTGAATGTGAGCTGCGTGTGTGTGGCGGCTTCTGTGTGTTGGCTGTGGTTCATTCTTGAGCTGCAATCGGCGCCAGCGTTGTCTGCACTGGGTTGGGGGGAGCGTGGGCCGTGGCTTCGTAACGTGGCTCTGCAGTGACCCACGTAATACCGCCGCCATAGATGCATCTTTCCACCTCAGCATGCTCTTCCGTGGCTCTGGCTACTTTGATCTGCTGTCATGCTCAGCTCATCTCCCCTTCTCGGCCGTTGCTTAATGCTGACACAATCAGGCACGCACGCATGCACGTACGCCACAGATCACAGAAAGAAGCAGGTGCAAAAACAGGTTGCTCTCTTCATTCCTCTCTTACCGCCGCCATCACCCTCACCATTTCGACATTGCACGTAGCGCTAATTTCTCTATGCGTCCATACATCTTCTTGCTCACCTATGCTGCCGAGCGCAGCCTCCGGCGTTCGCACTCCTCCTTCCTTTGATTCCTTTTCCTGTCGGTAGAGTGTTTCTGTATGTGCGCGCGTGTGGGTGTGCGAGCGTTCATCGATGTTTGCAGCTGACCGCGTAGACGTCACCTATTCGCTGTTTCTTCTTTTTTTCTCTTCGCCAACGACGTTGACTGCGTTTGGGTTCATTTTTATTGTTTCACGTTCGCTGTTTCTTTTTCTGAATGCCTTGGCATTATTATTTTTTTTCGACCCTCTGCCACCCTTCCTCTCTCTCCCCTCCTCTCTCTCCCCCTCCTCCTTTGCTTCACATTATCACTCACTCCTCCTCTTTCTCCGCCGTCTCCACAATCACACACGCACACCCCACTTTTTGTGAGCTCGCTGTCGTTAGTCGTGAGGGCTCAGCCGCCTCGCTTGTCGTTTGTTCGTGTTTTGTTTGCTCACTGTCCCAACCTGCGTGGCTGTCTTTCTGCGGCTTTCTTTTCCGCTGCTGCTTTTGTCCGTTCTTCTCCTCCTTTGTTCTTGCCCCATCTCCCTCCTTTCCGTTTTCATCAGCGAGGCGCTTTCGCGGAGATTTTTGTCTGTTTTACATTTCTTGATGTACTCGTGCTTACCGTATTGATCTGGACGCCCCGAAGACGGAGGGTGGGGTGGGGTGGGGAAGTAGTTTGGCACACACCTCGGTGTGTGCGGTGCCAGGGATCAGTGACCGCTCTGTGGGGAAATCCTGGCAGCCCCTCCTCCTCCTATCTCCGCGAATGCCGAACTACCTCCGGTAGTGGCAAGATCAAGTACCCGCAACGTAGGGAAGTCAGTGCGATGTATTTGCTATTCATGCCAGCGGGCAGGTCCTGGATGGGCGTGGCGTCGGAGCGACGCGCGACCGTGAACAGGGTTGTGCCATCCATATAGTAGGCAGGGTGTCAGCGTGACTCAAACGTGGCCCAACCGTCCCTCGCACTGCCTGCGGGGCGGGGTGTGGGTGGGTAGGGTTTGAGGTAGGGGTCGTGCTCCGATGACTGCGTCGGTGCATTGCTGGAGCGCGCGTCTGCACGACTGCTTCGCACCACGCGAGGTACCCCTGTGGCAGGCAGGCCAGGAGTTGCTCGGGTGGCGCATGACCTCATGTTGTACGGCCGAGCGTTGGACACTGAAATAGCAAGGAGTTGCTGCTGCGGCGGTCGTGTTTGCGTCTCCCACGTCGGTGTGTACTGTTCTACGAAGAGTAGTGACTCCCCACGGACGCGACTCGAGTGGGTGCATGAGCGCTTCCCTTTTCCAAGAAGAGACTATTTCCACTCCTTCTTGCGGGCGTGCCCTCTGCGCGCCAGCCTGAAGGAATAAATGTTAGGTTCCGTTACGTCCATTTTGTTTTTGTTTTGCTTTCCAGCGCAATAAGCACAGATTTCGACTTATGTGTATACCCAGATCCATGTACGCGGTATGTCGCCCTTGAGAGCTCTCCGCTGACGGGTACATCTACAGGCAAGACATGCGCATACCCACACGCGTCAACACGAAGAAAAGAGCGATTTCATGCTTCTCTCGAAGTCCTCCTTGTGCGCATGCATGCATGAGGACGTTTTGAAAAACATTACGTCGGCCTTGCTTTTGGATGCTGTCGTCGCTCCCGCCGAGTGCCGGACTCGTGCGCGTCTGCTTTTGTGAGTGAACGAGAAAGATCTTCGCACGCGTGGGGTGCTTGTACGTGTGTGTGTGCGTATGTGCCAGAGAGTCGTTGAGTCTGTGTATCTGTGTCATTGTCTGGATCGTCGAGCCACCGGTATTCGGAGCAGCATTTGCCTTCCTTTTCTTTTGCTCTCCAGTTGCTGTTTTTTCGTTGTTCTTTTCGAAGGTTGGTGGCAGGAGCGAACGAGGGAGGGACGACGGAAACACGATGTGATGAGGAGGAGCGAGTCAAAGTGCTCGCCACTATTCCGATGGCATGCTCCACCAGCCACTTGTCTTTTCCTCGTTTGTCGCTCTCGTAATCATTTTTGGATTTCGGAGAGTCGAGTCATACGCGTGTTGCACCCCTCTCTTCTCCCCAGCCCCCATTTGGCTGCTTGCCACGGCAGAAATCCCTGGGTGTCGGAAAACGGGTGTGCTCAAGTCT
Organism: Leishmania infantum JPCM5; assembly: GCF_000002875.2. Classification (NCBI taxonomy): domain Eukaryota; phylum Euglenozoa; class Kinetoplastea; order Trypanosomatida; family Trypanosomatidae; genus Leishmania; species Leishmania infantum. The sequence continues at coordinate 1,275,442 of NC_009418.2, forward strand.
GCCTATCCGTGATTAGCGCTACCCGCTGGCGGTGTGAGTGCAGCAGAGTTCTCGCGGAGAGCTCTGCCAGCGCTGGAGGTATCGAGAGCTCGAGTGGGGAAAGACCAGTCTGGTGCGCTCTTCCGCGGCAGTAGGCCATTCGCCACCTACTACGAAGAGTCGGGAGCGTGCATGGAAACTCATCGTGCGTATCTCTTGGCATCATAACCCCTCTCTTTTTTTTTGTATTTCTATTATTATGGTTGTTATGGATGATTCAGCGTTGGGCATAAATCCGATGTGCCTATGCACATGTTTTGGGTCACTGTCCGTGGATGTCTGTGACACCTGTGCCTCTCTATCTATATCTCTATCTGTATATATATATATACGTTGACGTTAGCGCAGGAATGCGTACTAGATAATGCGAATGAAACAAAGCGGTACGTCGTGCACATTGCCATATCGCCTTATTTTTGTTGAGGCAGCGCTGGTGTTCAGTGCTTGAGTGTGACTTGACACATCTGAAGGCGAAAAGCACCCATCCATGTCAAGAAGTAGCATGCAGCGCCCCCGTCACTTCATTTGCTAGTCATTCTACTCTTTATCGTCAACGGTTTCGCTGCCTTCGTTGCGTCTCCTATAGTTCCTCTTTCTCCTCCTGTTTACCTTGAGGTGCACCCCAGCCCTTCACGCCTAAAGCTTCGAGTTTGAAAAGAAAGACTGGCTGTCGAGCCAATGGCACACTTCTGCTATCCTTTTCATGGAGTACGCTGACACTCCTCTCTTCAGCGGAAGGTCTTGGCGCAGTGCGCTCTTGTCTGTGCTTGTCGTCTTCGTCACTGCCGTGTAGCTGTGCAACATCTTTGGTGCGAGGAAAAACCTATCAGCTGCCTGTATTCGGCGTTCATAGACACAGGTGCAGATTTAGGACGGGGTCTGCCATTCATCTGTGCGGAGAACGTCATCTATTTCACACACACACACGCATCATCCCCCTTGCAACGCGCATCCTGTCTTTGGGGTGGTTTGTTTTCGCTCTTTTTTTCCCCCCGAGTCCAACGATCACGCTGGCGAACATCGACACAGGCGCCGTGGCAGTACGGCGCTGGCCCAAAGGCAGACGCCTACCGATTTCTTGTCCAGCCCGTCAAACGTGAGCAGTCCTATGCAACCCTCGACGCGTGAGGCAGGTGCTGCAGCGTCCAGCGTCGGCAGAAATGGCACGATGCGAGAGTACTTCAAGTCGAGAGAGGTGTATCGGGGCTCGCAAGGCATCATTCTGGTTGATGCCTTCCGTTTCGTGTATCATGGGGCACCGCTCACCGACTGGGCGTGTCGAGCACAGCGCCCCTCGCCCCCCTCCGCTAACGGAGCGGCACCGTCAGGGACGCCGTACTCTGCCACTTCGCCGGTGTCCAATCAAGGTCTTGGACTGGCGTCCACGTCGAGAGCGGCCCGGGCGCACACCTTCTACTTTCTGAGTCACTTCCACTCCGACCATTACGCGGGCATCACCAATCGCTGGCACAGCGGCACCATCTACTGCAGTCGCCCAACGGCCACACTTACCCAGTCGCAACTTGGGGTGCCTGCGTCGTGGTTGTTTCCCATGGACCTGGGTCAGACATACATCTTCTCCTTGTCTACCGGCGTGTGTCTCGCGCGTGTGCCCGAAACGCCGCACCACCCACACGTGCAGGCCCTGCTGAGTCCACCGGCAGCATCCTCGAAAGGGCAGGCACAAGAAAAGACTGTCGACGGTATGTTTGTGGTGCGCCTGATTCCGGCGAACCACTGCCCAGGTGCGGTGATGTTTCTCTTCGTGTCACCAGTTTTTGGGACCGTGCTACACACGGGCGACTTTCGCTTCAACGGCTCGCGGGAGACCTGGGAGCAGTTCGTGCGGTCCTCCAACGGGAGGCAGACGTACGTGCCGCCGTTGTCGTGCCTGATAAAACGAGGAGAGGAGCAGCATGCATCGACAGCGGCGCCGCCCGCTCCGGCTTATGAGCAGTTCATCGCGGATGACGAGGCGCTGCGGGACGTGGCGCAGCGGCAGCTCCTCGATGTCCTTCTCCTAGACAACACCTTCTGTGCGCCAGCGTACAAGTTTCCCTCTCAATGGGAGGTGACGCAGAGGGTGATCGAGGTACTTCGGTCCCTCTTCCACCGCGCCGCATGCCGCGCAGGAGTCGCGGTGCATTCGGCCGGGCATCCGCAGCATCGACAAGTGCGTTGCGCTGTCTTGATTGGGTGCTACACAATCGGGAAGGAGCGTGTCGCATTGGCGCTGAGGGACGCCTTCCCTCTTGTAAGGTCATCTGAGCAGAGCCGCGCAAGAGACTCCCTAAAAGGGTCTCAGCATCACGCCAACGCCGCAGAGCCTGCATCGTGGCGGATTCATGTCTCGCCAAGTCGGTACGCCCTGCTGTCCTCAATAGGGTTCTTCGAAGAGTGCTTTGAGCCGCTGAAGGCATCCCGCTCGAGCGAGAACGCCGTGACCGCGCGCGACGCGGGCAAAGATGCCTCGACAAGGCCACCGACAGAGACGGCTCACGTCGAAGACGTGCCAGTTCTGCTGCCGGTGCTGCTTGGTGAGTGCAATGCACAGGGCGCGCAACGCAAGAGGGTCGCCAGCGGCCTAGCCTGTAAGCCGGAGGAGACCCGTGCCAGCGCCGCTCCCGCCGTGCGACCGTCATTGGCGGTCGGCCTCGACATGGCGGACGGCGCAGGAAACCAGTCCGCTGCCGAGGGACGCACGGAGGAGGTGGAGCACCTTCTCAGTGTCTTTCTGGTTCCCATGGCCAGCGTAGGCTACCAAGCAGTGGCTGCGCTGGCGCACGCCGACAGCCCGGCGGTGGTGGACATCGAAGACGGGCTGGCGCTTAACCTGGACCGCTACGATCAGGTGCTCATCGTGGAGCCGACGGGGTGGTGCAAGCGCTGCGTGGCGCGAGAGGTGTCGGAGAAACACACTCTTCTCCGTGTGCCATACAGCGAGCACTGCGCCTTTCACGAGCTCCTCGAGTTTGTCGAGTTCGTGAACCCGGCGCGCGTGGTCCCGACCGTGTCAGAGGAGGGCTTCAAGCAGTACGAGGCACTCTTTGTGGCGAAAGCGCCACGCCTCCGCAGTCGCGTGTCGAATGTTCAGCCCATCACACGGTTCTTCTCGGTGCTACCGGTGCATCACGCGGAGGCGCCGACTGGCGAAAGGAGGGACGATACGGCAGCCACTGTGGCCTCCTCAGCTGCGCGTACGGTGCTTGATGGATCCTCAGTGTCCTTGGCAGGAGCGATCCCAGTTGAAGATCCTGCTGTGGATGATGCCCAAACGGCGTCAGCCGCCTCAGCAGTGGTGCGGAAAAGAGCGCGTGCGCAACTGCACGCCGTGACGGTTGCTGCGCCGACATCGACAGCAACGGCGGTTGCCGCCACGCCGAGCATCACGTGCACTCTCGAGCGCCTTTTTCAGAAGGTCAAGCGAGACGCAGCGCACAGATCGCCAGAGGGACAGCCTCTGGAAGAGGTGGTGGCGGGCGATGATGATGACTGCCAAGTGGTGGGCGTGGTGCAGGCGGTGGTGGAAATCAGCGATGACGACTGACGAAGTGGCCATGCGGCACCGTTACCGCTTGCCCGACGTCGCGTTGCTGAGAAAGATTGCCCCTTGATCTTCCATTGCCCTGTCGTACTCCCTCCTCCCCCCCTGCTGAACCACTGCCTGCTCATCTGTAGTCGGTGTATCTGCGCCAGCACCCACATACACACACCATCGCCTCATCGCCTCACAGGTGCGCAGTGTAGCCTTAGCGGAACAAGAACACAAGCGCGCGGGCGCTCCTCTTATTCCTTGCACGTGTGTCAGTGTGCGTGCAACTGGCAACAGCTCTCTCTCTCTCTATTAAGCTGTCCACACGTCCCTAGACCAACACGGAAAAGGTGTAGCTGCTATTTTCACGGATTCGTATGGCGAAGTCCGTCGCGTATTTAATAGCTCCCGACGCTTGCGCACAACCCCCCATCCCTGGTCTGAGCTTCTCTTCCTGCTCGGTGCTTTCCCTCCCTCCCCGCATCGTCGATGTGACACACGCACCCTCCATCCTACATGCACATGCGCAACAACCAAGCCCACGCCGCCTTCGTCGCATCACCTCCGTTCTCCCCTCCCCGCTGTGTACTCGAGTTCTTTTTTTATGCCTTGTACATCTCTAATCGGCGAGTCTCGCTACACAGCACTTGTGTTTCTCTATTCTCCTCCGCTTCCCCACGCGTTATGTCTGCCACGAAGATCGTGATTGTAGGTGCGGTCCGCAGGCGAATGGACCCCCCTGACGGTGGTCTGTCCTCGCTGCATACGTTGGACCTGATGCTGCGAGTAGCCTGACCCGCCCTCGCGAGCGGCAAGCGCGGCTCACGGAATGTGGAATGCGCTCAAGGGTAAGATAAAAAGTGCCGGATACGCGCCCCGATGAGCATGGCGAAGGCGGCTTGTGGCGTATGCGAAGTCGCGAGTCACCTCGTCAGGGACGACCGTGCAGGAGGACTGCAGCAGCGGCGGTTCCACGATTCACGGCATTGCATGCCGACTCGTGCGTCACAAGATCGGCCTTGGTATGGCTAGTAGCTTCGAGCCGATGCCAAACATCCCATCCTTCTGGTTGGCCGGAAGCCCCAAGGGCGAACTTTGTGGGGACGTGACGGTGCTGCATGGGCTGCAAGGGGCCTTGCTCGACCCCACCGTTGGCAAGAACGGTATGGCGATGAGGCTGCTTTTCAGGGGTGTGGTGGAGACGCACAAAGCATCGCGTGAGCTGCAGAACGGCGCTGTGCACCGCTCGCAGAGGAACGACTGACTGCTGTGGGACAAAAGGCCCCCTCGACTGGCTCGCGCCTGTCAAGGAGATTGCGAAGAACAGGACGGCGGTGGTGTCGCGCGACGAAGGGGGCTGCAGCAGCTGGAGTGAGACTACTTCCCCCAGCCGATGCCAACCTTCAAGCGCTTTAGCACCGGCACCGTCACCGTCGGGAATCTCAACTTCGTAAGCATCGCCGGCAAGCAGCTGTGCTGTTTTCCTCTGAGAAGTCTGCAAAGGTGCTTGCCCACGCCAATCCTCGCGGAGCTGAAGGCGTGGGCCATCCTCGGTGTCCCGAAGAGGAATGCATGTGCGAGGGCACCTTCAAGACGCTGTCGAAGTTGTTCGGCAATGCTGACATGAAGCCTGACAGCGTGGACTGCTTTTGATCGAAGGAGGCGTTCGCAGCCGTACTCAGCGCGGCAACAGAGGAATCCCCAGCGGGCTCAACTTCGGCCATGTGAGCTAGTTTGGCAGCCGGATCTTCCTCGGTCACCTGGTGGGTGGCGGCGGTGGCAGTGGCCAGCTCATCGCCACGTGCGAGTGGGACCACGCACCTTTATTTTTTCATCATGCGTGTCAGGGTTTGTGCTTTTTTTTTGTATAGTTCAGCATGCTGAGCACATACTCACGCAGTTAGGGAGTAGATGCGGAGGGCGAAGGCGGCCACAGCCGCTCAACCGCTGGGAAGCAGAAAAATGCCTCCACTAGCCTCTCCACCCCCATCGCAGATGATGCGTGTCCTTGTGCGTGAGCTCGCACGCGTGTATGGGCATGTGTCTGTGTGTGTATGTGTGTCTACCTGTGTTTGATTTTGCGTTTGTTTCACTCTTATCATCAGAGCGCACGTGCGGTGAGGAAGAGGAGTGCGGATCAGGAGCGGATGCGAATAGTGGCTGCGTCCATGGTGAGTCGGTTCTTGACCCTCTCCCTCTCCTACGCTCCCCATTCGCTCACTGACCGCGTTGGTTGTTCTCCCCTTTGCTGTTGCCCTTGCGGAGCAGCTCTTTTAACTATGTGGGCCCAACTGTGTGTACGTGTATGTCCGTTCCCGCGTGCGTGCGTCGGCGATGTTGACGCTCTTTCTACCTTCCTTTCTCCCCGCTGTCTGCGTATTCTTCACATTTTACACAGACAGCATGAAACGCCGCTACCTCGCTCAGTGGCCTGCGCCGGCGGAGCACCTCCGCTGCCGTCTGCCACACGGGGATAGGTGGCGCTGGATTCAAGCACACAGTCACTTTCGCACTTAGCCGCCTCCACCACCACGCCGTTCAACGGCCCAACGCGTCGCGCGGGGGCGTAGCGTTCTCCGAGTGGTTGAGCTGCCTCTGATGTCCGAAAGCGTGCCTAACGGCGCGCACGCAGCAGCTCTTCGCCCGCGCACTCCAGATGTCTTTGCATGCCAATCTCGCTGAACCACTCACTCTCGCTCTTCTTGAATGGCGCTTACCTTTTCGGCGCATCTCTCTCTCTCGCGTTTATCCAGTAGAGCTGCTACGCTCCTCTGACCGCAGTAGCCTTTTACGAATGCTTCGGCACGGTATCTCTTACATCAGCGGTGCGCGATGGATGAACGGGATCGCCTGTGCCGCATCTGTGCGTGTCACAAGTGCCGGGCCGTCCGTGAGTGGCCCGCTTGATCATTCTACACTGGCGGCCCTGCGCACTCCCGCGCGCCACAAGGCGTCAACAATCCGCATTGCAAATCGAAAGAAGGTTGAGATGTTTGTCGGGAAGCGCTACCACCTTCCAACACGACTACGCGTTGCAGCGCCGGACATTGCGGCGGAGTGGGATCATGAAAAGAACCCCATGCATCTCTACCCAGACATCGTGAGCATCGGCTACATGCATCCCGTGTACTGGAAGTGCCGAGGGTGCGCCACTTCGTACCAGATGAGTGTGGAAAAGCGCGTGGTACGCGGTGGCGGATGCCCTGTCTGCGAAGATCGGGAGCTGAGCAGATCGATGGCGTTCAACACCGCAGCCATGGACGTCGGCAGTGCGCACGCTCGTGAAGCTGGTATCGAGTGTGGCAGCGCTATGCAACCGCTGCTGCCCGGCGAGGAGAATCGGTCACTGCGGCCGAAGCGCACCACGATGCTTAACTTGCGGACCAAGTACTGAGCTGAAGCGTGGAAAGCAAGGGGTGGGCTGACGACAGGTGTATGCGCTCCTCGCTCACTCGGGTTCGCCCTTGTCGTCATCTTGTCTTTTTTTGTTTGCCTCCCTTTCCCTCACACACACACACACACACACATGAACGGCGCACTTCCCAAGCCAAGCACTCGTTGAGGTACACAGTAAAGCTCACCAGATGTCTTTAGCAAGGATGTGTTGCGTGTCTTTACGAGAGAACGAGATGAACAAGATACTGGGCCGGCGCCTGCACCTTCCGCCGAACACGTTCCGTGCACATACGTACAGTGGCTACACTGGAACTCCTATCCCGGGCTCCTCTCACGGTGTTGCGCGCCGCCAATGCAGGCCGGGAGCGGCGGGGCTCGCGTGCGCCCTTTTGTGCCCCTCTCCACCCCCCCTTCTCAGCCGATACCTCTCTGCACTGCTACCCCTTCCCTTTGCTGTCGACTTGCGCCCTTGTCCTCTGCGTTACTTTCGTATTGTTGTCTCTGCTGCTGCTGTCACCAACGCACCTCATGCCGCCACTACACCCCACAGCCACGGCACCCCATCGAGCTTGTAATTCTCCTCAACTCTTCCTCGGAGAGGGTAAAACTCCTCCTTTGTTTTGTTGGTCCTCGCGGAGAGAACCGAGGTGGGAGGTAGGTGAAAGCGCACGGGTCGGCGGCGCCGCCACTGTCACTGCTGCGCCTTCTCACAGGCGGCTCCCGCCCGTCTTCTAACAGCTGAGTCGCTCCCTCTCTCTCTGCCATCTGGTCTCTGCTTGCTTTTCCATGTCCTTTGTGTCGTTTCGAGGCAGTGGCTCCCAACGGTCGCCCTTTACTTTGCCTTCGTGCTTGTTGTGAGCTGTGTGCAGCTTGGCGGTGAGAAAGGGGTGAGGAAGGGGGCTGCACGGGGCACCTGCCTGGCGCCGTTTCTTTTGGAGACATAGCGCTCGTTCTAATGATGCCTTAAATACAGTCTATTGCCTAAGCTGCCCACCCCCCACTACACGCACACAAATCGCCGCTGTCCATCTCTCACCACCGTCATCATCTGCGTCGTCACTTCAACTCGTGCTGGCCATCGCTCTGTTTAGGCGGCGCCTCGTCTACACTTTTCCTTTTGCGTTCTCTCCCGTCAGCTGTTCGTTGTCTCTCTCTCTCTGGGTCCTTGGCCGTCTCTCTGCTGCCCCTGATACCAGAAAATGCTGCGCTACGAGGTCATAAAGCAGCGGGGCACGCAAGTTATCACCCTTCACACCTCTTCCGAATCCATTCCAGCAACGTTTGTGTGCGGCGAGGTGCGGCTCCTGCGAAAAAAGGCCTTTAAAGGCAGCTTCTTCACCCCTGTCGTCTCTACCAACTATGTCCTGCTTGTCTTTCCCAGCTCCTGCGCACCGGGCGGCGGACAGGCGACAGCACTGTCATCCTCGCTCGACGCGTCAAGTAGCGGTGGTGGCGGTGTCGATGCCAGTGTCTCCACCTTGACATTGGAGGCACAGTCGTGCATCAGCGCGTTTCTTGGGCAGATGGAACACATTCCGTTCTCCGTGGCTGACGCGGCAGCGTGCAGCTTTTCGGGGTGCGCAATCGTCGTTCTCGCTTGCCACAGCATGCAGGATGTTCTGTCTGTGCTGCAAGTGTGCACCGAAGTCGCGGGTCAGGGCAACGACGTGCGGACGAGCTCCATGTACATCAAGGGATTCCCATGCCTCGAGGGTGCACCTACGACGGTTGACGCGCAGGTTCTCACCTCGTACTATTATATCCCCACGTGCCCTATGTGCGGCGACAGGCTCGAGTGCACCATCTCCGGCTACGGCTCGCAGACGCCTCTGTGCACGTGTGCGCAGAGCGGCAGCGCAAGCCAGTGCACCTGCTTCCTGTGCTCTTCATGTCACCTGTGCCGGCGCTTTGCCGACTCGCTGGAGTACGCCCAACAGCAGCAGCGCCAACAGCAGCCAACTGCGTCCGCTGCCATCAAGTGCGAGGCCTGCGCGAAGGCAGGGGACCCGTGGATATGCCTTATTTGCGGCTACGTCGGCTGCAGCCGCTATCAGGCCATGCATGCCAAGGATCACTGTGTAGCTCAGCAGCACTTCTTTTCGATGAATCTGCTGACGCAGCAGATTTGGGACTACGACGGTGACTGCTTTGTCCACCGCGTCGTCATCCTGCTGGACTCCAGCACGGGAACCTCCACGTGGATGCAGTTCCCTGGCCGAGACGAGCCGATGCTTGACGACGTCGTCGCCGGCGAGAGCGCCGCGATGGCAGCCGCCGTCGGCGACTCGCCAGAGGCGTGGAAGGCAGAAAAGAAGAGCATCTCGGCCAAGTACGACAAGAAGCTCACCTCATCGCATGCGCAGTATGCGATGGTGATCAAGAGCGAGCTGGATGCGAAGCGAGCCCTATACGAGTCTCAGCTAGCCCGAGAAGCAGGCAGCGGCGATGACAATGAAGAGGGACTGGAAGAGACCGAGCTCGGCAGAGGCGCCGCCAGCACCCGTGCCGAGGAACTGGAGCGGTGCGAGTACATAGACCTGGCAACCGCATTTGAGCCGCTGGAGTCGGTAATGATGGACCTCGGTGAAAAGCGCCGCAAGACGACGGCTCTGCTGTACGCCGTGAAAAATCTGAAGCACGAGCTGGACACACGGGGCGAGGAGACGACGCGCCTCGAGAAGCAGCTGGAGAGCTGCAAGACGGCACTGCGAAGTGTCATCCAGCAAAACGTAGCGACGGATCTGCGACTGAGCAGCAGTATACGGGAGCTGAAGGAGACCCTGCAGGACATTGCGCTGAACGCCGAAACGCAGCGCCGCCTCGCCGCACAACTTGGAGAACAGGGCGTATCGCGTGTGGTGCTGGTCGGCGGCAGCGGCAGCGCCGGGAAAGCGCGGAACGGCGCTGCGGCCGCCGGGCGAAGGTCGAACGAAAAAGCGCCGCCAAGCGATGCCGCGAAGTGAAGTGACAAGTGCGCAAGTGCGAAGGAATGTCAAAATCCTCCGATTCTCAGGAGGGGGCTTCTCGTCTGCGTGTCGTTTCGTGTTTCCTTTTGTTTTTTTCAAGGTCTGCCATGGTGGTGAGTGTGATCTCCGTTGCACCTGCGCCGTCCCTCCAGCACCATCGTGAGGGCACCTTTGTTTTTCTTTGTGGGCAGGCTGACGTTTCGAGTTGCAAGCGACCCAGTGGACTTGCGGTGTTTGAGGATGCATGCCCACGCCCTCGTGTACGGAAGCACGTGTATGCTCGCCGGTGTGTTGGGTGAATTGGTGGCTGCATCTGACAACGCGCTTCTTCCTGTTTCGCACTTATCTTCCTTCCCCGCCATTGGCGTAGGTGTCCAGCTCCGCTCTCCTCGTCATGTGAGCCATGCTTCTGGAATGGATGCCTGTCCGCGCACTGACGCCTCTCCCGTGTTTTACTACGCAACTCTTCGTTGTTCATTGTTTCTGTGTGCCGACGCTATCTCTCTCTCTCTGCGCCACCGCAACGGCACCTCGCGGCTTTATAAAGAAACGCGCACATATCTTTCGATCTCTCCCTCTCGTAAGGGCGCCGGGCCCCTTCCTGGTCGTCCAGGCGATGCACGTCGTGCTTTCACACGTCATGTCTCACTCATGCTTTTCTTTTGCGTCTTAGCCTTCTATTGTGGCGGCAGCCCCGAAGACGGAGGGTGGGGTGGGGTGGGGAAGTAGTTTGGCACACACCTCGGTGTGTGCGGTGCCAGGGATCAGTGCCCGCTCTGTGGGGAAATCCTGGCAGCCCCTCCTCCTCCTATCTCCGCGAATGCCGAACTACCTCCGGTAGTGGCAAGATCAAGTACCCGCAACGTAGGGAAGTCAGTGCGATGTATTTGCTATTCATGCCAGCGGGCAGGTCCTGGATGGGCGTGGCGTCGGAGCGACGCGCGACCGTGAACAGGGTTGTGCCATCCATATAGTAGGCAGGGTGTCAGCGTGACTCAAACGTGGCCCAACCGTCCCTCGCACTGCCTGCGGGGCGGGGTGTGGGTGGGTAGGGTTTGAGGTAGGGGTCGTGCTCCGATGACTGCGTCGGTGCATTGCTGGAGCGCGCGTCTGCACGACTGCTTCGCACCACGCGAGGTACCCCTGTGGCAGGCAGGTCAGGAGTTGCTCGGGTGGCGCATGACCTCATGTTGTACGGCCGAGCATTGGACACGTTGCGAAGTGAGAAAGACAACTCAACGGGAGTGCGCAACTGTGCCGCGAAGCCTCATGAGGCGCATGCTCTTACTGTTTCCGCAAGTCAGATGTTTTATCTGCTGAGTGCGCGCCTCTGGTTTTTCTTTTTTTTGTTTCATTGTTGTGGTTACTGTCTTACTTCCAACGTGCCGCTCTTCCTTTCCCGCTTTTCTTCTCTTCTTTCGTACTCTGAAGCGCCCGTTGCGGGGCGGAAAGCACAGTCTGTCGTCATGACGGCCCACAATGCGCTGTTGCTCGGCAGCCGTGACGATGATGTTGACATCTCTGTGCGGCGCAGGGCCCACGCAGACACACTCACGGTGGACGGCGCAGCAGCTCGCCTGCTCTCCGCTATTGCCAGCTACACGAAGTTTGCTGCAGCCACAGACGTCGAGGCAGAGAGTAGTGGCGATGCGGCGCAAGAAGCGGCCGCCCTCTCTCTCATGGCGCACATGCAGCGACTCTCGCTGCTGTGCAATGCAGCACGAACCCCCGAGACGAGCTGCACGAGCGCAGGCCAAGGCAACATCCACAAATGCGTGGATGACTGGGCAAAGTGGCTCCTGGGCCTCGAGTCGCAGCCGATTGTGCTCGCAAGCAAAGTAGCGCTCTGCCTGCCTCCGCTCCAGGCGTGTTGGCGAGGTGGCTCTGCTGTTGATGGTGCCGGCAGCGCACACATTGATCGAATCGAAGAGGCAATCGGCAGTTTTTTTGCCCGCGCGGCGCGTAGGTGCGTGACGGAGTGGACGACGCATGGAACACCTCTCCGCACGTTGCTGCCACCGCTGGCGTTGCTGGCCACCTACGCGCGATTCCGCTGGGCGTGGAGTCGCTTTACGGAGCTCGGGCACGTCGGCGGCGACGAGCATCTTGGTGGGGCGGAGGGCGGTATAGCGGTTATAGGGTCTGCAGACGCGATGCACAGGCAAGAGAGCAGGTATATCGATTTTCTCAGCATCGCGGGTGAAGTGGAGTCCTGCCACGCCGACAAGCTCACGCGCGAGGTGCTTCTGCATTCCTTGAAAACCATCGATTGGCGAGCGGGTAACGCCGTACCGGCTGTGAAGGAGGTCGCGCCGCTTGTCTGGTGCGTGTTCTTGCGCTGCCGGAGCTATGCTCTGCACAGTCACTCACAGAATCACTCCTCTTTCTCTGATTTTTTCGCCCACGAGGCGTCTGCCCGCCTGGTCGCACAGGTGCTGCGATGTACGGTGGACGGTGTCCGTCTATGCATTGAGAGGCAGGCTGCTGACATGCATGTAGCTCGTGCGACGCAGCTGTGTACCTGCGACATACCATGTTTTGTGCTGCTGACGCGGCTTTGGTTTTCGTGGATCGCGTTAGCCACTGATGCGGCGACAGTGCTTTTACCACGCCTAGAGCGCTCGCTGCGAAAGCTAGTCTCCTCGGCCGTGAAGCTGCGCGGTGGAGCGGAGACGAAACCACCTTCATCGACTGTTGCGGCCGCACTGGCAGAAAACAGCGGCGAAGTCAGCCGGACAGAACAAGAGACACTTTTTGTGGAAGTCGCGTGGAAGGTGGCTCCATTGTCTATGTCGGAGATCGCGTCCGCCACGGCAGCGGTGCCGTGGGCCGATGCGTTTGCCCGTGCCAGGGAAGTACAGGCGGTCCTTGAAAAGCGAACCCTTGTCGCGCCAGTCCCGTAAGCGGCATGCAGCGTGGTTTGCTCTGTCGGCGGCTGCATGAGCGATGTCGTCGTTGAACGTTACTTTTTCCCACCCGTGACGCCACTGTGTGAGTTTCTCCGTGTCGGTCCCGCGTTCCTGGGCGCCACCATGGCGCCCTTTGCTATTCTTGCGTTCTTTGGGATGCGGTGGAGGGGGGAACGCGGAGGCCGCCAAGATCGGCACTGAACAGTAAGCAAAACAGTAGCACCCACACCCACACACAGATGCAGACATGCAGATGAGAGCCACCCCCTCGGACGGCAACCGCTCACTACCCATACGCATGCCATGCCACCAGCGCCCCCTGAACGGAGGAATGCAGTGTATGCCCTCACCTTGGGAGACGACCGTGAGTTTACGATCTCGTACACGTGTCAGCAGGCATCGCATCTCGTGATCTGCGCGAGTCACCCTCGTGCAAGCTTCCCGTCTTCTCGGCAGCACGTTTATCCTTTTTTGTTGTTGTTCCGGTACTGTGCAGTACCTCTGCGTGCGGCACGCTGTCTTTTGTGTGGGGAGTCGTATCCAGCCAACCGGTGCGAAGCGGACGATCAGGGTGTACAGTTGGCAGCACGGTGCATGGCTATGTAGTCGCTGACTCGCCTTCCCTCCCGCCTCGCCTCCTGCGCCTCTCTCCTCTCTCCCTCATGGGGGCTCGGATCTTGCTGTAACGGGCTCAAGACACAGACACACACACACACACACACACTCGAGATGAAGACATTCAGACACCTCACGATAACTGGCGCCACGCCCACTCTGCACCGCGGAGCTCGGCACGTGATGCACCTTCTGCTCACCCTCGAGCGCGCCCCGTACGACACGCGACTCAACCTAGAGTTCGTCTCCCTCGCACACATGCGTCAACTCAACTGCAAGTACAAAGGCTCAGATCGGCCCACTGATGTCCTCACCTTCACCCCGGCAGGTGAGGCGGACAGCTTTGTGAATGATCTTCTCTTCGGCGATTTTCTGGAGAGAGGCGACGGCGACACGGGCACAGGAGCCACGCTGACCACCTCACCTACGTGTGCTGGGGCGGTAGGGGCTGAGCCGAACGCCCTGACGCAGTCCATCATCCGTGCTGAGCTGATCGACCTCGGCAGCATTTTTGTGTCGCTCGACTATATGCGCCTGCGATGCCGTCGCTTCCCCTCCACTACTCTTCCCCTGGCGCCCTACCTCCATGCGGCGCTTGTGCACGCCACCCTGCACGCGTTGGGCTACGACCACAAGAATCCCGCCCTCCTTCAACAAATGGTACGGAGGGAGCAGCAGCTCGGTCGGCAGCTAGCGATGATCGCGCGCCAGCATCCCAGGTGCCTTCCTCCGCTGAATATGTGGGATTCAATCTGAATTCAAACTCGGAGAGAGACGGCGGAAGTGACGGCCGGAGAAATGTTCACAGAAGCATACCCACATCAAAGAGCTTGTGGGGCACGCTTTCAGGGGCCGCTCGCTGAGATGCGAGCTGCGTCGCTGTGTGCGCTAAAGCAGAGTTTTCCTTCTGCTCCGCTTGGGAAACGCATACGCATGTCCTGCGCTCATCGGCCGAATTTTTTTTTTCGCGTTTCTCAAGGCGCTTACATGTGTGCTCATGATTAGCAAGAACGCAATCCCTTGTCGATTGCAATCGCTGCCGCTCACCTCCCACCTTCTCTTCTTTCGATCGCACTCTCGACCACCTCATCGTGCGGCAGCTCCGCTAAGAGATGAGCGGATGATCAGAGAGCTGGTTGGAGTCTCTTTTCGGGCCATTCTTCACTCGTCACCTGCCACCCATTTTCACAAGTCTCGGTCGATCCATTCACGTCTTCCCTCATGGAGGCCTTCCGCTCTGTGAGGCTAACGTGCCGCACCACGTTGGCGCCCTCCATCGCGAGGGAGGAAAATGAACACGTGCTGCGCATCTTCAATGCCCCTGCGCAGTACGCAGAGCGTGAAGCGGAGAGTCGCCTGCACAGGTTCCATGGGCGTGCCGGCTTCCTGAAGCGACAGCATGAACCCGCCATCGGCTTTAATCCGCTCCGCTTTCTGGAACGGATGTCCACGGAAGCGATGACAGATATGGACGCGGAGAAAATGGCCTACTCGATGCACACCCACGCCACATCGTTTGATCAGCTGCTGAGCTTTCTAATCGCGAAACTCCAGGAGACCGTGCAGGGCGTTTCTTGGAACCGCCCGCAAGCGCACCAGGAGTGGGATGCCGATTTGCGCTTCTACGGGCCTTGGTGGCTCGTCGTGCGCTCGGAGCGCCACCTTAGGCAGCCCCACGGCTCGACGCGCTCCATCTTGACGCACAATACAAGCGCCTCTTCCACTGTACAGGCAAGACGCACCGCCAGCGCCGTCCCCCCGCGCGACCTCCTCTTCACGCTACACGAGGGCAAGCCAGAGAATCAATACACGCCACTGCTGGTAGAGCAGAGCATTGCGGCAGAAAGCCAGCTGATTGCCGACATTGCACTTCGATTAGGCGGACATACTTTTCAGCTCAACCTATTTCATCTTAGCGGTGTCTTTCTGGGACCTGATCGAATGCACGTTCTCGTTTTCGACGGCTTCCGACGATTGTGCGCGGGGACGGCCACCGCGACCACGACAGCTTCAGCGATCCAGTCAGAATTCATGGATGGCGAGGACAGTCTTCTCTCCACCCTGTCCTTGTCCTCCTGCCACATAGCTTCCGCGGGACTTCTCATCCTCCTTGCCGGCATTGTCTACCTCTCCAAGCATCGCAATTGTCACGTGCACTCGCTTGACCTCTCGTACAACGACCTGACGAGTAGCTCACTGTGGTGCCTTACACAGACGCTGCCCTTCACGAACATCAGGCGGCTGAGTCTCCGTGGAAACGTCCTCACCAGCAGGGACCCATCGGCACTGTGCGAGCTGCTCTCAGATGGTTGCAACCGAGAGATAGAGGAACTGGATCTCAGCTACACAGCCCTCTCTGCTGCGCAGACAAGCGCCCTGATCGACTACCTTCCGCGCCTGTTGAAGCTGCGCGTGCTGCTTCTGGAGGAGGTGGCCGTTCCGTCAGCGAAGTGGCCCGCCTTTGCACTAGCGGTAGCAAAGACGCATCTGCTGCGCGTGCAACTCTTCGCCTGCGCCCCGTCGTCCGTGATGGCCGGGTACGCCAAGACCATCGAAGAGATGTGCCTGCGCAACCGCCAGCGGGCGATGGAATGCTGCGGCGACGAAGTCTTGCGGAAGGGCATGACAGCATACTTTGGCGTGAAGAACGCGAGCTTTTTCCAGGAGTTTTTCCAAGTTTCGCTGCTCCGAGGTGGTCTCGCGTTTGGGGAGACGACGACAGCGCTGCCAGGCGGGTACGGTATCTTTACCGACAATGACCCAAGTCTGCAGGTCGGAGATGCTTCGGAATGAAACGAGTCTGTGCAACTCTGCATGTTTTCGCTTTTTTTTGGTCTCTGTGTGTAGTGGTGGTGATGGGGGGGGGGGCTATCCCGCACTGTTGCCCTTGCTTTTCTTGTCCATTTATCTGTCTCATGTGCAGTCGTGCGTTTGTGTGCGACGCTCACCCATGAGGCGGCTGCTACGTTTGCGTGTGCATGAGCGGATGAACGGATACGAGTGGTTGGCTTCTCGACGTACAATGTGGTCCCGGCCTCGCAACCCGGCGTCACCCTCTCTGGATCCTCTCCCTTCCTCTCACTCTGGCTCACAAAAACACACACACACACACACACCTCCCTCTTCGTTTCACTCCTTGTGATTCTTATTTGGGCGTTGTTGTTCTCTTCCTCGCTTCCCCGTTTGTACGATACCGCGTAGCTTTCGGATTGTTTCTCGTTCGTTTCTGCTTTGATCATCGCGTTTTTTCCCCCTTTTTTCGTGTCGTCGTTGCATCTCTTCGTTTTTTTTGGGGGAGATGTTTTATCGGGCTGTGTGATAGTTGTGGTCGCTGATGTATTATCCAGCGGTGCGTTTGTTTCCTTTGGAGTTACAGCTCCCTCCCTTCCGCTCACTCACTCACTCTCGTCTGTGTGTTTGTGTGCGCCTGTGCGTAAGTGAAGATTTCTCTGTATTATTGTTTGTTTATTATTTTGTTGCTCGTCTCTGGATCCTGGAACTTGTTCTGTGTTTGCCTTTTTCTCCTTTCGCGATTCTCTTTTCCGCGTTTCTGCCTCTCCCTGATATTTGTTCGAGAATGTTCGAAGGTAGTCCTGCCGCAGGCAGCAGACAGCAAGACAGTTGTGCTCTAATCCCTCTTCTAATGTTCTCCTCGAAAGTGGTCTTGTGTGGAGATGGACCACCAAAGAGCCCTTGGAAGCGGCTCGGTCTTGGCGAACGTCTCACCCGTGCTCCCTTCCTTTGTGCGCACCTCTTTCAGCGAGGTATCCCCCGACACAGCGACCACAGTGAGGAAGGGGGGGGTAGCGGAAGCACAGAGGTCGTTGCCCACCGCCTTCGACGTCGATCGCGTTCAAGCCGAAAGATGCAGTGCAACAAAGCCCAAAGAAGAAAAGAACATAGTTTCCGTCGCCTCCCTGCATGCCTTGGTGGCAGCTCTCATGAACTGACATGAGCGCAGCCGCCCGCTCCTCCGATGTTGAGCTGTCACTGCTTCTCACCTCCACGGCGCATCCCTCTCTTTCTCGCTACCGGCTACTCAAGAAGTCGTTGTTCCGCTTTTCCATGCTGCGCCGTGCGACTTTGCGATTGGCCACGACCGCCCACAGCGGCACTGGTGTCGCTGCTGCAGCGGGTGGTGCTGGAGGTTCTGGTCAACATATGAATTCGCAGCAACGCGTGCTGGAGATCAACTCCCCGATGTCCCTCCTGCGCATGTGCTACCGAAGTATTGACATTAAAGTTAAGTCTCGCCACGCCCGCAGCTTTCTCAAGAAGCGGCTGATGGAGCAGTGGGCAGAGAAGTGCAAGGAGACGAACCCCGACAAGCAGCGCTTCTACATGGACTTGGCCGGCTCCTTTTTACAGGCACTGCACACGGAGCGGAACCCCAAGCCGGGCAAGGCCGTGAATTTTCAGCTGTCTCGGCAAGTCGCGTACGAGCAGAAGCTGGCAGACCGGGAGAAGAGCGCCGCTGCGCGGCGGGTGCGGCGCATGTCGAAGGAAGCGAAGGCACAGGATCATTAGTCGCCTACCTCTTTGATGCATCCCGTTTCCTGCGTGCGCGTTCCCTCGCTGAAACTTCGCTCTCTGTTTGCCTTCCTCTGTATCTGTCATCTCAGCAAGACACGAGAGCGAACATCGTGTTTCGTTCGCAATGGTGTTCGCTCTCGCTCTCTCATCGGGCTCCGCTCACATGTGCTGCTGCTCGAGCCAAGCAACTACAGCATGGGTGCATTTGTGCGGTATGCATGTGTGTGCCTCCGTGCGAGGTACAGTATCAAACCCTCTGTGGACGCGTGAAAGCAACTCTTTCCACACAGAGAAAAACCGCAGAAGCGTATCACCAGCAATCAAAAGCATGGACGGTGTACGCATGCGCTTACCCATTGGATACCACGTCTTCGATGAAGCCGCACTTTTCCCAACCGTTTCCATCCTTTCCTTCTCCCAACCGTGCTGTACACCCCTGCACTCGCAAATAAACGCGCGCGCACACGCACACGCGCTAATGTGGCACAAACGGTGCGGTCTGCGTACCCTTGCCATATTTATACATGTATGTATGCTAAAAGCACACATGCATCAGTATCAGTAACACCGCATCGGCACGGAGAGCCATCACGTGTGAGTTCCTCACCTCTTTGTTCCTACATTGCTTTGTGTTTGACTCCGCTGCCGCCGCGCACCCCACCCCTTCGTCGTCCTTTTCGCACTGCAGCATCTCAACGTACACCGCTGTCCACGGCCACCTCTTTCCTTCCGCAGTTCCTCTCCGCTGCGTCGTCTGGCTGAGCCTCCCTCCGCCCACGCGCCCTTGTCCTGTCTCTTTTCGGGCTTTACGTCTACTCGTCCTCTCTCTCTCCTCCTGGCCCACCGCCTACAGCGCATTCCCAATACACAAGAAGCAGAACCGCCCAAACACCACGGCGAGTCAGGACTGGTCTCTCTGCATTGTACATGACCGGTCATACCCTCGGTGTTACCCTCATCCTGCCCTTCTGCTCTGCCTTTACACGGCATTCGCCTTCTTGTGATACGCATTGCACACCGGCTGCTTTTTGTTCTTCGTCGCTGCAGCCCCGCCATCTGGCTGCGCTCGCCTCCACAGCATTTCTTATCAGCGCCTTTGTTGACTCACGGCTTCCTCTTGTCTGGGGCCTCTTCAGCCTCTTCTCCGATTCCATCTACTCGTGGTTTTGTTCTCGTCGCTGTCGTCCTGCAGAGGCTCACCGCACAACACCACCTGTGTGGTGCTCTTCCGCCGGAACGTGTTCACGGCCGGCTCGTCCATTTCGACTCACCATGCAGCACTCCATGGCCCCCACTGTCTCGCCAGTCCAGGCGGCTGCGGCCATTGCGACTGTGGGCTATCTCGCCTATGCCACCACGCGGATGCTGCAGGCATTGTACTCTGCACCGCCGAATATGCCGGAGCCGGCGATTCCGCCCAACTCCGAGGACGGCCTGGTCTGGAGCGTGGTCAAGCGTGTCCTTTACCGCCACTTCTACGTCGTCCGCAAGGGCGACCCGTTGAAGACTCTGCAGCGGTGGTGCGCGGAGTTCGATTACAAGCCGTTCGTCATGAAGATCTTCTTTCGCCCACACGTAGTGCTCTCCAGCCCGGTCGACATCGAGCACGTGTTGTTGCGCGCTGACACGAAGTTCTACAAGGACACCGGCTACGACATCGTGCGCATCGTCGTCGGCCGCGTTGGCCTCCTCGCCGTCGGCAACAAGGCGCAACACGCCATACACCGCCGCATTCTCATGCCCATTTTCAGGTCGCAGAACATTCGCGGTGTTGCGAATGAGATCATTCGCATGCATGCCCTGCGCATGATGGGCGGGCTCTTCGATCTCATCCAGTGCGGCGGTGAGCAGGACGCCGTGGTGAACCTGAGTGACCACGTCTTCCGCATGGCACTCTCCGCCATAGGCGAGGCGGCTTTCCGCGCCTCCCGCGGCGAGTCGCTGCGCGTGCGCGGCCACTTCGATGTGATGATGAGGATGTCCCGCGTGAACTACTTCTGCCCGTATCTCAAGTCATCCGCCCAGCGGAACGCACGCAACACCCTGAAGGAGATGTGCGTGGAGCTGCTGGATAAGAACATGCAGATAAATCAGATTGGCACGCGGCGGTGTGTGATGGATGCGCTGATCGATGAGCTGTACGTGCATTTCAGCATGGACGACGTGTTGGATCACGTCGTCACGTTTTTGTTTGCCGGCCACGACACGGTGAGTCACACGCTGGAGTTCCTGTTTGCGCTCCTGGGCACGAACACGGAGGTGCAGGAGCGTCTCTACGAGGCCCTTGAGGACTTGATGCCCTCCATTTGCACCTGCCCCACCGTGCAGGAGCTTATGGAGTGCGACTACCTTGTCGCCATCGTAAAGGAGGTTCTGCGGATGTACCCGGCGGCGCCTATCATCTACCGCGATGCGGCCGAGGATGTGTACCTGCCCGGACCTGCGGTTGTGATTCCAAAAGGCATGACGGTTGTCATCACACTCTCCGCTCTGCAGCGCAACACACACGTGTACGGCGACGACGTTGACGTGTTCCGCCCCGAACGGTGGCTTGGCGAAGAAGGCGAGGCGCTGCGCAAACGCTGCGGCCGTTGCGGCTACATCCCCTTCAGCTGCGGCAAGCGCAGCTGCATTGGCCAGGAGCTCGGCTACCTGGAGTTGCTCGTCGTGACGGCGCTGCTGGGTCGCCACTTGAAGATGGAGCTGGTCGGCGAGTTTCCAGAGGCGCGGTACAACATTACCATAGCCGTGAGCCACTCAGTCTCCATGCGCATCACCGCCCGCGATGGCATTCCCGTTGGCGAGGTTTACGAGCGCATTGCCAACGTACTTGACCTCAACGACGAGGACGCCGAGTCTGCCCGCAACGTGACGCGGGAAGCGGAAGGGGAGACGAGCTGCAAAGAAGCCGCCGTACGCGGGTAAGCAACACGATGCAGCGTAGCGAAAACGTCGCGGTGTTTGCGTGTGTGTGTGTGTGTGTGTCACTCCACCCCTTCTCCCTTTCATGAGTCGAACTGCTTCTCTGCCTCTCTTTCAAGGGTGCTCGTCTTCTGCAGTTCTTTGTTTTAGGCCTGCGCACGATTCTCTCGCCTGAGAGTAGCCACGCCAGTTACAGACACTGCGCAATGATGAAGCAGGTTGGGCCGGAAAGCAGGCAAAGAAAAAGTGGGTACAAGCACGACGCGAGCGCTGCACGCGGATGCGACTTCCCTTGCCCATCGGGCGTTCATGTGCCCCCTCAATGCCCGTGTACGAGATTGCCGTCGTGTCTGTGGATGCTATAGGTGTTGGGACGCTTGGTGATGATTGCAGCCTTCAAACGCGCAACCTTCTCGCTGTCCGGCTATTTTTCTGTAAGAGGCGCGTGGAAAAAGGAAGGCGCCTTCGACCTCGGCGAGGGGAGTGCAGCGGCGTTATTCTTTCCGTTGTTGTCGATGCCGTACCCTAGTCCACACGCATGCCCATACATTTCTGCTCTAGTGGTGCGCAAAGTGTGTATGGATTGCAAAGGACGAAGGGGGACTGTTGTGGCTCACCTCATCGTTGCTCCCTCGGTGGAGAAGGCCTGTTGGCCATCAAACTGACATGACGCAGGTCCAGCACATGTGCAGAAAATAAAAAAAAACGAGAGCGATGAGGAAAGTGTGTATGTACGCTTGATATCGCTTGCCTTCCTTTTCTTTTGCTCTCCAGTTGCTGTTTTTTCGTTGTTCTTTTCGAAGGTTGGTGGCAGGAGCGAACGAGGGAGGGACGACGGAAACACGATGTGATGAGGAGGAGCGAGTCAAAGTGCTCGCCACTATTCCGATGGCATGCTCCACCAGCCACTTGTCTTTTCCTCGTTTGTCGCTCTCGTAATCATTTTTGGATTTCGGAGAGTCGAGTCATACGCGTGTTGCACCCCTCTCTTCTCCCCAGCCCCCATTTGGCTGCTTGCCACGGCAGAAATCCCTGGGTGTCGGAAAACGGGTGTGCTCAAGTCTGCCTATCCGTGAGTAGCGCTACCCGCTGGCGGTGTGAGTGCAGCAGAGTTCTCGCGGAGAGCTCTGCCAGCGCTGGAGGTATCGAGAGCTCGAGTGGGGAAAGACCAGTCTGGTGCGCTCTTCCGCGGCAGTAGGCCATTCGCCACCTACTACGAAGAGTCGGGAGCGTGCATGGAAACTCATCGTGCGTATCTCTTGGCATCATAACCCCTCTCTTTTGTTTTATTCGTTTATCTTTTGCCATGCTTCTTTTGCCTGTTGATGTTCATGATATGTATTTTCGGTTTCGTTCTTGCCCCACCCCGCAGCTCTGGTCTTTTGGGGCGTCTTTTCTGTTTTCAAATCCCCTGGTATGCCCATGTCTCTCTTATAGCTCTGTTTCGTTGTGTAGTCCCGCGGGTGCGTAGGCATCACTCTCGTTGGTGACTTGCGAATGTGCGAGTGCGCGCATTTATGTGCGATGTTTGGTGGTCCGTTTGCGTCGTTCATGCGCATGTGTGTTTTCGTTTTTCTTGCGCTCCTCGCTATCCGAACCGCTCTTCATGCCTTCCTTCAGCTCCATGTGCCACATGTACCCCCTGACCAACCATTTCCCTCGCCTCCTCGCCTCTCTCCTTGTTGTGGAACTTTTTTTTTGTTTTGTGTTGTGTGTTGTCTTTCCCGGGTGATTGTGCAAAGATCTCTTTTTCTGGTTCATCTCGTAATTTTTCGCTATTGCGCTCGCCTCAGTCGGCTGGCTTTAGTTGCTGTTACGTGCACGCTTTGGTTTTGTGGGAGTTTCTTGGCGCCGAGTCAAGCTACATCACCGCTCTTCCACGATTTCTGTATCCACTTTTTCGTTTCGCCTGAGTCGTCTTCTGCGCATCATGGCGCTACTTGTACGTGCCAGTCGAAGTGCATATATATATATATATATTCCCCCCTCATTGTGCGTGCTTGTATGTATGTGTGTGTGTGCGTGCATTCGCTCGTTATCTCGCTCTCGTTTCCTGACTTCGTTCGTTTTCTCTCCCTTCACGCCATTCTCCCCTCCCCCTTCTCCCTCTGCTGCCGTCAGCATTGACGTGCACATCGCCCTTTTTTTTTTCTCTCGTTAAACCCCGCCCTCTTCCCTCCCTCTCGTTTTTTATGTGTGTGAAGTCGTTCGTGTCGCTTCTTCTCATAACGTTTTGCCGCTCTTGTCTATATCGGTGTTTTTTGTGTGTGTGCTGGCGCGTCTGCCTCCGTTTTTTGTCGTTGTTTGGATGCATATGACTAGATATCCTTGTTATACCATTTATGCGCGCCATCGTGTCATTCTTTTCATGCCTCTCTGTCTCCGTCTCTCTGTCTCCCTGCCTACCTGCCCTGCCTGTCTACCTGCCGTTGGTTTGGGATGCTTTGTTGCGGTGCCCCAAACCGGGTATTTGGGAAGTGAAGCGCGGAGGCACTTCAACCAGCGCTCCTCTCTCATAAGCATAACGTGAGAGAGAGAGATTGCGAGCAGCATCGCGTAGTGATAAAGCGAAGATTGTGCCCATTTTGCGTGCGTGCACTTGTTTGCTGTGGCTCGCCCCTGTTGAGGAGAGGGGGGCCAAGGCATGTTTGGTGCTTACGTCTACTCTCCTACGCATCTTTAGAGCGGGGGGCGGGGACAGGGCACCGCAAGATCGATGTTTGTCTGTGAATCCGCGTTAGCTTCTTTCAGCTCCGACTAATGGTCACCTTTGCCTTCGTCTTTCTCTGTCCCTTCCTGCCATCGTCTTCGCTGCGGGTATGCGACCCGATTCACAAGTGGGCACTGAGACGCATTCCTTCAAGGGCCGGGTGGGATGGCAGGCAGACGACATGGCTTTCAAAGGAAGTCGAGGCGAGGAAAAGAGGCGAAGAGAGGCGAAGTATGGCGGCACCATCAAAGCAGTTTCAAAAAGTGTGAGACCGTGATGGAAAGCAGCGGAACCGGTGCGTCGTGAGACTGTGTACGTGAGGATGGCAGCAGGCCAGTGCCGGTGAGTTTTGTTTGCGCGTGCGCTCCCAATGAATCGTCGTTTTTCAAGCATGCAATGGCTTCTTGCTGCTCTTATCCGCCTGGTGTATGTTGGATGCAAAAACACGAAGCGCCCACGGCTGACGCGCCATCCCTCTCACTTCGCGCACGTGTTTCCTCGGCCCCTTCGCAATGTCGATGACGTGCGTATGTGTGATTGATCATACGGAATCTGACAATGCACCTTGTATGGCTCATGTTCCCCGGATGGGCCATTCGCGGCATTAACGGCCGGTGTTTGATAGTGCGCCTCCATGGCAGAAGGGGACAGGGAGGCTCTTGTTTGCGTCGCCCTGTGTAAAGAAAGCGCCCAAAGAAAATGCAAAGAATCCATACATGTGCGGACAGCGATGTGGGTGTTGGTGCATGGTACGATGACTCCACGTGAAAAGGACAGCTCTGCACCGGTGGACCGCATCCCTTGCAGCACAGTCACCCGCATGTCTTGTGTCTTGATGATTGGCGAACCATGTGCGGCGACGCTTCGTCATACTTTTCGACGGCACAAAATGTTGTCGCTTCTCTTTTTTTTTTCGCCCTCTGCAAACCCAGAGCACAAAGAGACAACCACTGCAGGGAGAGCAGTACTTCCGCTGCGACAGGTGTAACGGACCCATGGAACGCCGTGCGGCCCCCACGGGTGTAAGCGTGCGTGTGTGTCTTGCCGCGCTTGGTATATTGACCAGACGCATGAGTCTCCGGGACGAGCTTCTCGCCGCAGAGACGAAGAGGTCGCGATGGCCGCCGTCGGGGCGGGGGACCGTTGGCGCGTCGCATCGCTTCTATTAATTCTTAGCGTCTCATGTCCGGCGTTCACCACCTTGCCTTCAACGACTGCTCTCGCCTCACACATACCCACGCCTGCCTGACTTCATCTCTGATACGCCTTTTCCGCAAACAAGCACACGCGCACGGTCGCATTCGCACACAGCTCAACCAGAGAGTGCAGAAGGAGGTGTCACTGCGAAGCGGCGTGCGGTGCAGCATAGTGGCGAATGGCCAAGACATTTCCCCGCCTCTCTCTTCTGGTGGAAGAAGATCCGCTGCCGCACCGCACCGCGTCGAATGGAATCGCTTTGCTCCCGCCCTCCGCCTCCCATGGCACCTTTGTCGCCGTCGTCGCGCATGAAGCTGCTTCCACGGCACCCGTGGGCGGTGCTTGCGGCCTGTTGAGGCCGCAGACATCTGCAAAGGCACCTATCTTGAGGGTTGACGTGTACACACTGTGCTCCTCGTCCTTGTGGACGGCAGGCGCAGCATCTAACGCTCATATGCAAGCCCCTGATATGATGCTGGTGCACACCGTCCCTATTTTTGACAATGACCTTCGCTGTACACTTCCGCGGGACCCAACACGGTCGCAGATGGTGGGCAAGCGCACTGCTGATTTGCCGTGCACGTCTCCTGCAACGGACTCCGCGGAGACGGGTGCTTTGACGGCGGCAGCGTGGACAGGCAAACACTTCCTCTTGCCACCATCGACGGGCACGGTGCAGCCAGAAACCCCCTCATTGGTGGAGGTGGAGCAGGTCGCGTGGGTGGGTCTCAGATTTTTGGCTGTGAAGACGCGGCAGCGGCAAGTGCTGCTTGTTCGGTCTGGTCTCACAGAAAGCGCCAGCTCGCCGAGCTCGGAAGGCGACGACGACGCACAGTTTGCCGCACTTGAGGGGCCTCACGGCCGCCACCGCGACTCTAGCGCCGTGTGCGCGTCCTTTGCGCGCGTCACAGACTTCTGCACCGCGAGCACTGCTGGCAGACGGGCAAGCATTCGTGCGGAATGCTCACCGGTGTCGGTTATGATCGTAGCGGGACTAAAAAGGGTTACCGGTGTGGTGTGCTGCGGCGGGGCAGGACTGGCGGCAGATCCAGCGCGAAAGGCGGCGTCATCGCAGCCATCGCAGGCGAATTGGCAGCCTCTAGTAAAGGAGCACACGTGGAATATCGGACCCTTCAATCGCGTGGCGGCGGCGGCTCGCGATGACGCCCAAGTGTGCATCTGTGCCACATCGCTGCGCGGCAGCGTGGAGGTGTACGCTTGGACGGTGCACAGTACCGGTGGAGATGCGGTGCCGGTGTGTGTGCACCAGGTTTTAATGGCACCTGGGCATTTCTTTTACGGAATCGCTGTTGCTGCTGCCGTGGTGCCGCCGCACGAGACAGCAAAGCAGGCGGCGCAGGACGTGAGCTTCTGGGTCATGGGCGGTGAGTCTGCGGTAGCGGAGGACGGTCGGACAGCGCTGAGCTGCGATGCAGAGGCAAAGTACTCGGCCCTGCCAGCTCTGCGGGGCCTTGACGGACGTGTGATTCAGGTAAACTCACAGTCAGCGGAGCGTGCTTGGAAAGATCCGAGCAGCGACGCATCTCATGCAAGTTTGGTGGCAGGGAGCGCCGCCCCTCGCACCTTGAATTCCCTCTGGGCGGCGCCGTCGAATGGTTCAGCACAAGCATCCGACCGGATTGCCCAGCACACCGCCGTTTCAGGAGGCGCAGACCCGGCCCTTTGGGGGACCGCGCTTTCCGCACTCGAGGCCGTGTCGAGCCTCCGAATAGAGGCTCCATGCTTCCTGCCGCAGGAGAGAAGAGGTGCGCTAAAGGACGACGGAGCCTACATGCACACCAGGCCGGGTTGTGCGCTAACAAAGAGGTACGCTCTTCTCGTACACGCCTCTGCGAAACGCGCAAGCGGCACTGGCGATGGCTCGCTCGCCATGCCCGCTTCGTCTCCTCAATGTGTCGATGACGAGGAAACGGTAGCGTGGAGCAGTGCTTTCATGTCACTGGACAGCCCCGACGGCGCTGCGGCGTTGGACTGGCTAGCTGAGGCGCCGACAGAGACTGGTACACCACCTCCGTTTTGCCTTGCATCTGTCGCACCCGCACTTGCGACAGATGGCGAGCGTCGGGCGAGCAGCGCCACCGTCGTACAGCATATGCACGCCCTCATCCTTTTTACGCCCCGTCGTATCCTGCAATTCGACGTGTGCTACCGGCGCGAGTCGACTGGTGACAGCATGACGCGGCTCGGGTTCGAAGTGCACGGGACCTACGAGGTTCACCGGCCGCAGCGCATTGTCGGCCTAGTCCCTCTTCCCTCGCCGAAGGCCCCAGCGCCGCTTCTTTTCTTCTACGGATCGGCTAGCAGCATCAGAGCAAACGGCGTTGGCAGCGGTGAGGATACGCGGTCCTTGTACGGACAACAGAGGCGGAGGTCGACGTGGGCTGTCGTCGTGGAGGTTCAAGCTTCTCTGCTTCATTGGCTCACAACGTGGAGCTCGCAGGCGACGGCGAAGGCGATGCTGCTGAGCAGCAGTGACGTGCAAGCCCACCTCTGTGAGTCGGAACTCTTCGACAAGGTGCAGGCGATGGTCCAGGCAGAGTGCGCACGCATCCATCGTCATTTAGACGACCGCATGGACCGATTGGAAGCCATACTGCAACGACTCTTTCGGTCTTGAGAATAAAAAGCCAGAAGAAGAGATGGCCGGGAATGGCGCATCGTTGCTGCGCCGGCACACATTCACCCAGCCGTATCCATCTTCTACCCATTCGTTGGAAGCGAGAGCATCACAGCAAAACAGCGAGAAAGAGAAAGGAAGCAGAGTGGGGCCAAATGCCAAGCCGGAGCACTATCGCTGCCACCTAAACGGGCATGAGTGCCAAGCGCGTCGAAGTTCGAAAGGCATTGCCTGTCGCGTCATGGTCTGTCTTTTGTTGTCGTCTCCCCCTCCCCCTCACCCCCTGTGTTGTCTCCAGACGCAGGAGGAAGGCCAGCCCCCCGGGGCTCACCCGCGTGTTATTGTCTCTCTAGGGCTTTCCTCCACCCCCTCGCCCTCTTTTTTTTTCCTCTCCTCTTCCTTGTGCCCTTGATGCACCTTCACCCTCGGTGCGCGCTGCGCATCCGTCCTTGTTCCTGTGGTGGCTACGTGGTCTTGTGCGTATGCGTGCGTCGCATACTCGAGACGTCATGGAGGCGAAGAAGGTCGAGGAAACGCGTGCTCTGGCGTGTCATGCACGTGATCTACTGCGGTATCAGCTCGTTGCTGCAGCTCACCGCCCACTGTGTATTGATGAGCAGAGAGAGCTGCGCATTGCACTGCAGCAGCTCCTACCCTGCCTCTCCATTATTCGGTCTTACGAGCAGGAGTATACCTACCTCTCCACGTACGAGCTTGCAATCAACGCTGTCGGGCAAGTTCTCGGGAGCCTTGCAGCGGCGGAGACGACGGTGAACGCAGAGGATAGGCAGCTCGTGAAAGCAAAGCATGACGCGGAGCACCACAGGAAGGAGGATAACCCCAAAGCGTCCGCAACACTGTCAACGCCGGCGGCGCCATTGGAGGCGGCAGCGGCGTTTGTCCCAGCATCCTGCGCAAGACAGGCTGCAGCGACTGCTTCCTCAGTGACGTGGAAGAACACGTACGGATGCGATGACGCCATTCTCGCCTTGCGCCAAGCCACGACGCTGCCGCTGCAGCACCCGTCCTTGTTTACTGGCCCGCGCCAACCATGGCGCCGCCTGTTGCTCTATGGGCCGCCCGGCACCGGCAAAACTCGTCTGGCCGCTGCGACGGCAGCCGAGTACGGTGCCATGCTTCTCAGCGTGTCTGCCGCGGACTTGCTGAGCAAGTGGGTCGGAGAGAGCGAGAAGCAGGTGCGCCAGGCATTCATGCAAGCCGCCGCTTCCGCCCCGCGGTGCGTCCTCTTCTTCGACGAAGTCGATGCCCTCTGCAGTGCGCGCGGCGGTCACGGGGAGAGCGAACTGGCGCGCCGACTAAAGACGGAGCTCCTGCTCCACCTGCAGATGGACCTGCCAGCGGTGACGGTACTGGCAGCCACGAACTTGCCATGGGAGCTGGACGCGGCCTTTCTTCGTCGATTTGACCGCTTTATTCACGTCAGTCTCCCCTCCGATGCGGTGAAGCGCCGGCTCTTGGGGTCCGAATTGCGCGGCGTGGCTCACACCATCACCGACGACGCGCTGGACCGCATTGTGGCACAGACGGATCGCTTCTCGGTGGTCGATGTGCGGCGGTTACTGTCGCACGCGGTGATGGCGCCGGTGACGGAATGGCTGCGGCTGACTCAAGCCACGGTCGACGACCGTAGCAGCGACAGCAGAGAAAGCGCTGAGGCGGGAAGTGATGGAATTGATGTACTCTGCACCGCCGCCTCCACTGCACCGGCTCCCCTCCTCCATCGTCCCTCACCCCCACGCACGCACACAGAGTTGAAACACCGATCAGTGTACTGTCTTGCAGACACGGAAGTCCTCGGTGCCGGCGTGCGAAGCGTGACCTCAGGAACAGAGAGCACACCGTCTCCTTGCAGCTCACCGCGGCCATCTTCTCCGGTGGGTCCCGAGCGCTGCCCATCAAAGCATTCTTCCTCACTCCCGCACTGTAGGCACATGCACTGTCGGCTCCCGGGCAACCACGCCAACGACGTGCCTTTTGTGGAGTATCGCCACTTTGAAAGTGCACTGCAAGTAATTACGGCTACCACTTCCGCCGAGGAAATCGCGCGCTACGCCACGTGGCGCTGCCGCAGTGCCGGCGTGTAGCTGGTGGGCGGTGGCGGTCGCGACGACCCCGCAGCGCCACCTTCATCTTTGCACGACGTGCAGTGTTTTCTTTGGCTGCTGCGTTCGGCCCTCCCTCATCCTTTCTCCAGGCAATCTGTTGCTCATCCCATCTGCTGTTGACTGCTTCTCTTGCTCTGTTTGTTCGTGTGTGTGTTCCTTTGTGCGTCACTTTGCGCAGGAACTTCGGAGGTGCGTGTGTGTGTGGTTGTGTGTGGGCTCCTGCGCGACGGCCCAACGAGGCGCGCACCCGCGTCAACACAGCATGCACGCATAAAAAAATAAAAAGGAAACGCGTCAGACGTAAAGTTTTACCCCGAAGGGAAATGGGCAAAGGTCATCGCATGGGTTGGCGGTCTGCCTGAAATTGTGCGCAGCAGAGCTGTGTCCCAGCGAAGGTGCGCTTGTGGCGCCACTCGGCCGTGTTCCAGTGGAGGCGGTGAGTGGGACGTGCATGCAGTGGTGTGCCTGCATCGCTCTCTGCGGGCCAGTGGCCATGCACTGCCCTGTTTTCTCATTCTCTCCTGCCGCTCTCTCTCTCTCTCTGTGACTGTCTGTACGGTGCGCATGTGTGCGTCTGTGCATTTCGATGCGCTTGTTCGCCCATGTTCCACAGCCTGGATTATTCATTCATTACGGGAAGATTGTGCGTGCAGGTCACATCATGACAATTCGGGTTATGCTGCAGGCGATGGACCAGGGCCATCTCCTGGTAAACAACGTTGACAAGTATGTCCGCGCAGGACGTGGGGTCATGGTTTACATTGCCTTCCTCTCAGACAGAGACAGCGCACCGATCACCGACGAGGCTCTGCGCCACGCCGTGGATGTGCTGCTCCAGACCAAAATCTTCACGCACTTTTCACCAGAAAAGATGATCAACCAGCCCCAATCGCTGGAAGAGTGTCCTGAGATGGACATCCTCATTGTTCCACAGGCGTCGCTGGGCGGCAAGGTGAAGGGGCGTTCGGTGCAGTTTCACCAGCTCGTCGCCAAGGGCGTGGGCGCAGCGCTGTACGATCGCTTCTGCCACTTTGTCCGCGTCGCCCGCGGAGTGGATGAGTCCCGCGTGGACGCCAATGGGGCACCACTGAACGAAGGAGATGCTCCGAAGGCGGAGGGCTGGATCAAGTACAACTCCCGCGTCATCTCCGGCACCTTTGGGAATCGCCAGGGTCTGCGATTCGAATCGGAAGGGCCGTTCACGCACATGTTTGACATTTGATTCTGGCGACGCCGAAGGGAAAATCGAAGATTGGAGGTGTCGATGCGAGCAACAACTCAAACGAAACGCGCGTGACGCCAGAGCATCCCCTCTGCGTACGTGGAGGTCAGAGGACCTCGCGGCAAACAGTAACGCTCTTCTCGACGCTCGTCTTTCCCCACTCCCTCTCCGCGCGCCAGCCGCATCTTCATCTTGGGCGCGAGTGACAGGTATGCCTTTCGCTCGCGGTTTGGGAAAGGACGAGGAAGACGGTGCAGTGCGCGCACAACCGGAAAGGTATATTTGCAGCGCGTAGAACGTGTGAGAAGGTTGAATCATCTGTGTGTGTGTGTGTTCGACTTTCTGTCTGCGGTGGTGCGGTCATCGATTGCGGAACGCTGCCCCTTTTCGATGCAGCGTGTACGAAACCGTGCATCCTGTAGCGCTGCACACGCTTCACCGTGTTTACGACGTTTACAGACCCAACGGAAACAATTCGTACGCTTTCCTGTTCTTACCGATAGAGTGTCTATCATTGCTGTCCCTGCGAGGAAAAGAGCACGAAAATATCCTCTTCTGTATTGCGCCCCCCCCCCATCATCACCACCAGCACTGGCTCTCTTCCTTCCGCTCACCTCTTCTCCGCCACCCTGATCATCTCACAAACAAGCGGCGATTACGTCCGTGTGTACGTGCAGCCTCTCAAGCACTTTCATGTGCGCACTCAAAGAGGTGTTGTGCCATCTGCTTGCCGCTCGAAAAGAGGACGACAACGTCTTGTTTGTTTGGTTTCTTTTCCTTCGGCTACCCGCATTTCATCGAAATTCATCTATGGCACTTTCAAGCAGCGGATCTGCCGCGTTGGGGAATAGGATTGCACGGGCGACAGCGGCGGCACCGCAGTGGACAGTACAGCAGCGGTGCTTCCGACAGCTAATGAAGTCGCTTCGAGGTGCCTACTTCCACGACCGCTCGAAACTATTTTGGGCACGGCATCGCGTCCTCGTGGAGTTCTACAAGTACTCCCGCGTGGAAGAGGAGAAAGACGTGCTGCTGCTCGTCGGCATCGGCAACGAAATCGCGACCTTCGTGGCCGAGTACATGAAAGTAGACGTTGGCGCCATCATGGAGCATAACGAAAAGATCCAGTCGCTTCCGGTGGCCAAGGCAAAAAAGTACCGTGAGGAGTATTTGCTACATGAGAAGCAGCATGAGTCGTGGTGTAAGCAGAAGATTCGACTCATGATGGACCGCCGGCCGCCACCACCGTATCCGTTCTCTTAAGTGGCGCACTTGTGGGGGTGGGGAACGGGGGGGGGGGGCAAAAGAGGAGAAGAGGGGGTAAGAGTGCGTCTCCTGACGTTTGCTGGCGCACGTGCGGACGAGAGGTGGCAGGGAAGGAGGCGTTTGAGGTGCGCTGAGCCAACAGCCGTAGGTGGCTCGGCTGTCGGCTGACTCTCTCTCTCATTCTCTTTTCCTGCCTTCCATAGAGCGTCCATCCGAGCCCTCTTTGTGCATCATTTCCCCACTTGCCCCCCCCCCTTCACACACACACACAGCACCCTCACAGTCTCTCCTTACGTGTTCACACAAATACATGAAGAAGAAGCGGTTCGGAAAAAAAAAACAGAAAAAACCGGGAGCAAAAGAGCCGCGTCACGTATGTCTTCGGGGCAGAGACTCTGCCGCGTGATGGCGCGTCTACTCGGTTTATGTTCCGTGTGTCGCGGAGAAGGTTGTAGTTCTTCCGGACAAGGGCCTCCCGTTCTGTAGAAGACCGCGGCAACTCTATCGATTCTGAACGTCAGGGGTGTTGGCGTCGTTGCTCTGCCAAAATGACCTCTCTCTTTCACTTTGTTTTCCCCTCGTTGATTGTCGTGCTCGCCCACTGCCGGCATTCGCCGCATGGGCCCACTACATCATCGCTTTTGCCCGTGTGTAACCGGTGGGAGGGAGGGGGGCACTCTCTTGAAGGAGTCAGAGCCACCCCTCTATCGTATCCACGAAATCGAAACACGCCCGTGCACACAAACGTGCAGTCGTCGCTCACGTCAAACCACCTCATCGTACACCACCGCACAGGTGCCATCTTTTTTTTTTCCGCGAAGAAGCGAAATCAACCACAAAGAGAAGCCAAAGCGCTCGCATACCCTACTCCATCTTCGTGCGCCTCCTCTCTCTTTCTCCGTCTTCCTACTCGCCACACAGCCTCGGCGCCCGCCCCTCATACTCCCTTTTGCTGTGGTGCTTTTCCGCTACGTTCTGTGAGTGTGGATACACCTCTCTTTTTGTTTCCCCCGTCTCTCTTAGTCTCCTACGCGCACGCCATCGTTGCTGTCGCCGTCACGTGCACAGTCTCCATAGCCATCACAAAAAAAAAAGCAAAACAGAAAACACACACATACGCATTCTTTTTCACGCGCAATGGTTGCCTTCACTCCCGACTCCCGCGGGCGCAACTGCGTCACTATCCACAGCGAAGATGGCTCCAGCGTTACCGTCTATGAGCAAGGCGCGCACGTCAGTAGCTGGAAGACCAAGGATGGAAAAGAGCATCTGTACCTCAGCCCCACTGCCATCTTCGCTGACCGCACCGCCCTGCGTGGTGGCGTGCCGCTGATCTTCCCGCAGTTCGGGGCTTACGGCCCGCTGCAGCCGTCGCACGGCTTCGCGCGCATTCGTTCGTGGAACATCGAGGATGCCCAGAGCGGCAGGGCGAGCTTTTCGTTGCGCGTGCCCCTGTGCGAGCTGCTGCCGGAGGATTCTTCTCTCACCGATTCCCCGCAGAGCGCCGTCAACCTGCTGTACACGATTTGCTTCAGCAACACCGAGCTGAAGCTGCGTATGAAGGTCACGAACACAAGCGAGGAACAGTCAGCACCGTTTCAGTTTGCCTTCCACACGTATTTCGCAGTGTCCGACGTTTCGAAGACGGTAGTCAGCGGCGTCAACCGCTCTCCTTTCGTCGACAACTGCAAGGCGCGCGGCAACCCGAACACACAGCCGAGCCCGCCGGAGCAACTGTGGATTATTAGTGGCGAGCACGACCGCGTTTACCCCGACCAAGCGTGCGCCATCGTCCTCCAGGACCTGGGCACGAAGACCACGCTTCAAATCTCCAGTCCTAACCTAAGCGACGTGTGCCTCTGGAACCCTGGTGAGTCCAAGTGCGCTGCGATGAAGGACATGCCACCGGATGGCTACAAGCACTTTGTGTGTGTGGAGCACGGCAAAATGCTGAAAAAGGTGGTGGTGCCGCCGTGCTCGAGCTGGACCGGCACGCAGGAGATCGCAATCATAGCTGAAAGTCCTCGTGAGTCGAACATATAGGCACGGTTCGGAGGCAGCAAAAAGGAAAGGAAGCGCGACAGAAACGCTTCCCACGAGGCGTGCATTTCTTCTGCGGCCTCGAGCGCTGGATATGCCTGCTCTTGCTGGTGCACACATACACATGCACACACCTGCTTTCATCCTTTTTCTCCGTCGTCGCTTTGGGCGCGTTGCAGGCGCGGCGACGGGTGGCTTGGTGCAGTGTCCCCAGACTGGGCCGTCTAGCCAACTGCGACCAACACATACATACGCGTAACTCCACATACGCTGAGAGAGCAGAGGCAGAACCGGAAGCAGACGGAGAATGCGCGCGTGGCTGATGCCCACGTATCCGCTAGTCAATATAGTTGCGCACTTCAATGTTACCTGAAACTCACCCATAAAGTTCACGGCCCATCGTTTTTGCCTGTGATGGTATATTCTTCCCCTGCGCATTTCCGAAGTGAATAACTAAATGCTGCGTGCTTGTGTGTGCTCGCGTAGGCGACCTCCTCTGGCACGCACCACCTCACAGTGCGTCGTATCTCAGGGTTCGCTGCCCCCCCCCCCTCACTTCCGCTGTCTCCTATCAAATGCCGATCCAACCACTTGTGGTGGTGCCAGGGTTAGGCACCTACGATTAGAGGAGGCCAAGCCGATTATACCGCTACGGATGTCGGCGGCGACGTCGCGGATGGCGTGGCATTGGAGCGACCTGGGTACGTGCACACAGCTTGTGCCATCCATACGATTGGGCAGCGTGTGCCCGCGTGACTCAAACATGTAGCGCACCCTGGCCCTCAACACTGCCTACTGGTGGCGGAGCGCCTGAGTGTCACCCCGAGAGAGATACACCAAGTGTGGCGACCTGCATGATGGGGGGAGCGGCAGTGAAGCGACCTGCAAAAACGCGTGTGGGTGGTGGGTAGAATTTGAGGCAGGGAGCCGAGCTCTGCTGACTGAGTCGGCGCATTGCTGCAGCGCGCGTCCACAGCAGATTCGTGCCACGCGATGTGTCTGTGTGGCAGGCAGTGGCAGAGCGGAGCTGAACTCATGTTGTATGGCAGCGAATGGGCACGTCGAAGGAAAAGCCAAATCATTTTTTTTTATCACTTTGATGTCCTGGTGCGTGTTTGGGGAGCATTCGATGTTGCCACGTGTTCATGTGCGCATATGTTTGCTTCGCTTGGTTTCTTGCTTCCGTTTTCTCATTGTATCTGGTTCATCCACGCACACACACACACACACACCTCCTTTTTTTCATCGGTCTCTCCACTGCCTTTGCGGATATGCCCGCATGTGTGCTTGTGTGTGTGTGTGTGTGTGTGTGTGTGTGCCTTCACGTGCTCTGTAGTGTATCTGACGTGTATCATCGACAGGGGGAGGGTACGTCAGCGCCCGGCGTTACGTGTTTGCGTGTGTATATAACCACGGGTGTGCGTGGACGGGCATCGGCACATGCCGCCTTAGCCGTTCTCCATGGTGTTTGCGTGACTATAGGAGTGAGTTCGATGGCTGAAACATCTCATTAGTATTGCTTACGTTCTCTCTCATTTTATGCACTTGTTGCTCTCTCCGTGGGAGTGCTCGAGAGGCCGTTTATTATTATTATGTGTGTGTGTGTCGTGTTGATGATGCGACTCGCATGCATCACGACTGTCAGCGACGTGTTGCATCAAGGCGAGCTCCCCGTCCTCCTTTATATGCCTATGCTGAGGCGGGGTAGATGGATCCCTTGCACCTCAGAGCAGCACTACAGAGGAAAAGAGAAAGCGTGGGATGAGGGTACACGTGTGCTTGCGTATACGCTACAGAACAGGAGCTGCGGCAGTTGAAAAAGAAAACAGAACGGCATCATCATGTCACGAGGGGCAGCCAAAGGGTTCTAAGGACGCGGAAGACAGAGGAACCCCTTGTGGCGGGCTGTGGGGCGGTGTGCCGCAGGGAATGGAAAAAGCGGGTGCACCTCTGCTCTCAACGTTGAGCATTTGTTTCTTTTCCGTGCAACGCTCACGGCCGCCTTACCTGGTCCAAAGTCATTCAGAGCTTGCGGCCTCTTGGGGACACGGGAAAGCTACCCGCATGCGCGAGAAACCCACCCCTGCCTCGTTCTTCGCAGCACTCCCGCTCTCCTTAGCTTGTGCTCTCGCCACGCAGACACACACACACACGCGCACTGGCTCTGTCTCTTACGTTTGCGTCCTTTACCGTCTCCTGTTTTCCTTCCTCTGCGCCTTCTCCCCTTAGCCCTCCTCCACCCGGCGAACAGAAACATTTTCTCGCAAATCAAGGCGCGAGAAGACAACGCAAAGGAAAACGGAGGCGCACGCACATACGCACAAAGGTGGTCTCTCCTCTTTCTCATCCGTTCTTTTATTTATGTGGTGTGTGTGTGTGCCTTTTGGCTCCTGTCCCCTTGTCGTCCCATCTTTTGTTTCCTGCATACCTCTCTTTCTCTCAGTAGCAGCAGCCGTGCATCGCGACCTACAGATCAAAGTCGTCACCTCCTCCTATTCTTCCGCGCTCGCACAGACACGCACGCACGATTTCCATTACCCTTCCCCCTACCCTCTTCTTTCTCCGTCTAACGTGCGTCTGCGGCGTCCTCAGTGGAGGGGGGCCGCGGCAGCCTCGTGTGAGTTGAGGTGCAAACGAAAACGGGAAGTGTAATAAACGAGAACGAAAAAAAAGCGTCGTGGGCTTCCGAGGCACTGGGCATGCACGCACGCACACAGACAGACAGATACATACAGCGGAAAACGAAAATTAGAGGTGTGCGGCGCGGGGGCATTTCCCCATCTCCTGTCGATTGAAGTCTGTCTCTACTTTGTTTCTGGCATTGAGGGGAGGCACGCACAAGATCGAACCTGCTCTCCCTCTCTCTCTTCTGAACCCTTTTCCGGCGGCGCGCATCAAGTCTGCTCTGTCGCTCGACCGGTTAAGCCAACGCGTCAAGAAATCGGCACTACACGACAAGCAGGTTATCATTTTGTTTTGGTGCCCGAGAAGCTAACGGTGGGGCCAACCGTTACCCCACCTATCCCTCCACCCCCTTCCCATCCACGTATAAACACAAGAAACGAGTAGACGCGCAGCGCAGTATTTGCCCCCCCCCCCCCTGTGTCGCGGAAAGGTTTGCTTATCTTTGTTGTGGTGTTTGTCTCCTGTTTCACTTGAGTGGCTCCGCTGTCGCTTTTCTTTTTTCTTCGTTCTGTTTGCCAGAAGCACCAAATCTCCGAGACACGACGGTGGAGAGTGTGCGCGCCCATTTCTCTTTTGATTCGTAGTTCCCCCCCTCTCCCCTCTTTCTCTGTCTTGAGGTTCCTTCTTATATTTTCGTTTTTCTGCGTGTGCCAGTGAGGTGCGCGCTCGTATCTCTCTCTCCTCTGTTCGTGGAATTTGGGCCCACTCGTGTATTTCTTGTCTGTCGCTCGACACGAGCGAGTCTTGTCACCCTTCCCCGGCTATCCGACCAGAGCCGCCTCTTATTTGAACCCGGGATCCCCACCGCTCCACCTATTCGTGCCGTCTCTCTCTCTCTCTTTCCCTCGCGGCCTTGTTCACATACATTCTTGTTCTCTTCTTTGGTTTCCTTTTTTTTTACTTCTCTCGCCGCGCAGACACAAACACAGACAGAGGTGCACACTTTATTCTTCATCTCTCAGACATCAAATTTTTTGTTGCTTCCTTTCCTTCGTATTCTATATCTACCCTCCATCTCCGCCCCGGATGCACCTTACCTAAACCTCTCGCATTTCTCTCCATCTGTATTACCTACTCCTTCTTTCGCGCCATCATTTTAGTTCGCGGCTGCTTACTGTGGTGGGTGTATTGTGCCTTTCTGTGTTCTTTTCGTGTGCGTGTGCGTGTATTTCTTTGTGGTTGCTCTCTTCGTTCACGGTCGCTTCGTATTCGGCTCTGCAAACTCTTCGGTGTTTCGCTGTTGGCGCGTGCACACGTGTGATTGTAGGTACCATTTCCTTCTTTACTTGCGAATTTCGTTTTTGTGCATGTGTTGATCTGTCTTCGTGCGCCTGCCTTTTCTCTCGCCCGTGCGCTCGCGTATTGCGTCTTAATGTGCGTGTCTGTGCATCCACGTACTCGTGGTGTTTCTCTGCACCTTTGACTGCTGGGGATCTTCTATAGCCCGTCCCGCTCCGCCTCTCAAAAAGACTCCCACTCGAGCAGACGGTTAACCCACACACGGTCGCGCCTTTTTTCTTCTGTCCATCTCTGCATACGCTTACCAGCCCGAATAGCGCCCCATTCACATCTTTTTTTTTTGGTTCTCTACCAATCCTGCTTCTCTACACTTCTTGCGGTTCTCTCTTTTGACTTTTCCAATAGAACTACCTATACCTCTTGTGGCAGCCATCAGCCCCCGCCCTCGCCTTTCCGTGCACGGGCGCACGCGCGAGTCGACAGAGACGGAGAGCGATACGCCTGTGTCTCTCTGTGTGGTATGAGCAAGTTTGAGTGGTCTTTCCTGTGCTTACTTCCCGTGTTCACCTTTTCCGCTGTTTTTCTTTTGTTCCGTCTTTTCGCTCGCACCACTTCCTTTCAAGTTGCACCTCCTCTCTGTCTCTTCTTTTTTTCTCTCTTGTATTTGGTTTCTCTTGGAGTTTTCCTTCTTTTATTTTCTGTGCGCGTGCGTGCGTAATTGTTCTCCTTCTCTTGCGTGTGTGTGCTTGTGTTTAGATTTCCTTTTCGGCCTTGAAGCTTGTGCCTTGGTGATCGAGACGGAGATAAACACTCTATCGCCACCGCTACCCTGCCGGTTAGACACAAGCGCTCTTTCTCTGCTTTCTCTACCAACACCTCTCCTATTTTGTTTCTTTTTTTTTATTTTTCTGATTGCACTCCTCGACTTGTCCGTATCTCTTCGTATCTCTCCTTCGCTTGGGTTTGCGGCCGCTGTTTTCGCTCTCATTTTGTGTGTGTGTGTTTTCACGTGTGCTCCTGCTGCAACCTACCTCGCCTTGACTGGCTTCCGTTTCTGTGGAACGCTTATACAAACATTCACAAACGTACTCAAACACGCACGAACGTGCACTCAAACGTCACACATCTCCTCTTTCTTTCTTCTCTCCCTCAGACACCTTCCGTTATACGTTATACGTTTTCTTTTTTTCTTGTGTGTGTGATTATTGCTTGTTTTCTTTTCTGCTGTTTTTTTGTCACTTGATTATTGACTTCATCACACTACCGTCACACGACTGCCTGAGAACGGGCAGTCGTGTTTGCCCACGAAGCGCTGAAACACGCACACACGCATACACGCCTCTCGAAACGACGCCACGGAAGAGGAACAACTGCGTCGCTGTCCCCTTGGGCTCTCTTTTTATCTTTTCGCGCCCTCTGGGCAACACGTGGAAAGAATACTGCGAGAAGAGAGCGAGAACAGAAAAGCGGCGACGAGGGTTGGAATTGAAGCCGACGAAAAAGGTGAAAACAGCGCGCGCGAGTATAACAGAAAAGCGCGCACCTTACATCAGCACCTGCAAGAAGACAGAGAGGAGGGCGACGCATAACGGGTGGGGGAGTGCTGAACATCCAAACACACATATAGGGGACGCGCACGCGACCAGCAGTGGAGAGATTCGAAGCCCTAGAAAAATTGAAGGATCACACGAGCTGTGGATGCTCACAGGTAGTCAGCCAAGAGACCTCCGCCGCTCGCCTCTCGTCCTCTTGCTTTGATCGTGCAGCTCGGTTGTGTTTGTGTCCTTCGGTCCAATCGCTGTGGGGCGCCCTATCATCCTTCCACCTCACCCATACGCACATCCGCTCTACCACATCGATATTGCTCATTTTCGTTCTCCCTTGTGGTCATCCTCCCTGTCGTCACGCAGGGTAGCGGAACAACGAAGAACAACTCAGGAAGGAAAGCGTCCACGTATACTGAGCACACAGAAGGCTTTATATCCTTTTTTCTTTCTCGTTGTCTTTGGTGTCCGCTTTTCTTCCTCTCTCTCTTCGTGAGTTTGCCAGTCGCGCCCACACTCGCCCGTCTTCTGTGACCTACTCTCATCTTCTGTTCGCTTGTGCGCTTCTTTTTTTTGTTACCGTTTCTTTACTTTGAGTGTTCCGTTTTTTTTTTTGTTTCGGTTTCGATTCTTGTAGCTTATAAGAGCACGCTGGCACAAACATAATTAGAAGTCCTCCTCCTCTATCTCCTCCTGCACGCGTCCCCTCTCCCTCCTGCAGGGCTCTGTGAACTCTTTCGACGCCCGTCTTTTTTTTTTACCAGACTCATTTTCATTTAGCGGTGTGTTCCGTAGTTTCCGTTTTCCTTCTCCCCCGTTTTACGTTCTCCACCTCTGTGTTGCACACTGAAGAGACATACAGACGCGTACGAAGGCGTTGCGGGGCGGTACGAGATTCAGCAGGCGGCGACGAGTACTGGTGGAGGTGCTGAGTAGCATACAAGACGGACACTCTCCCATACGCTTAGGCGGACAGTCTGGCTCGCATCGCCGCGCCCTCAAACCGCTCCCTTCCTCCATCTACCCAAAGAGAGCGAAAAAAAAAATAAAGGGTGGGCGGGAAGCGAAGGAAAAGGCAGAAAACAGCGCTGAAAATGTACCTTTGTTGTAATGACACCTTCTTGACGTCATTCGCCTTGGACACCCTGCTCAGCAAACTGGTCGCCGAGGTATGCGAGAAGCGGCCAGTTAGCTCTCGCCAAGTGCTGGAGCTGATGCGGGAGGCGCTCGAGACGCAGAAGATGCAGCAGTGGTACTACTCCGAGACAGTCCGCTCCTTCAACGACGCCGTCAACTCGCTCAGCCGCCGCGGCTTCCCGCTTCAGATGGCGTGTCCTCTGTACTTTCGCATCCCACAAGAAGACGGCGGTGTGCACGAGTTGTTCCGCTACGGCTCAGAAATCGCGGTAACACCGAACAACTACGACCATTTTGAGCTCATGCTCAAGCGGTACCAAGCTGTCGTGAACGGCGAGCTGTCGCAGGAAGGCTACTACGACGCCGTGCGCCACCTGCTCCCCATCAGTGCCCACTGCAATTTATTGAACTCTAGCTACACACCCATCATCAATTTTCTGCAAGAGTGTCTACTGAACCCGCGCTCGCAGTGGGCCATCCAATCGTCCTCGGTGTGGGATCAGCTGGGGGTCACGTACGCCGTGCCATTTGCCGGGAGACTCTTCGCGGTCGACCCGACCAAACCCGTAACAGCCCTTGTGCCTTTCGAGGACGCCAACCGCTATGTGGAGATGGCCAGTGAGCGCTGCAGAACACTCAGCAGCCTTCTGACCACTGGCGCGTCGCTTAATGTGGTGCGCAGGGCAGCTGCTGCCGCCGCGTCGCCGCCCTCGGCGTCACCTGGGCGCGCAGCGGTCATATCGGCGCCGCCCACCATCACCGTGGCCAGCAGCGCCGCCACAAGTGAGGAAGCGAGGCCGTGGGAAGCGTTTGAGGCCATCGGCCTGCGCCCCGAGGTGTTCGGCGACATGTCGCCAGCTGAGATCGAATTTTGGAAGTACATCCTTCGACTGCGGCAGTCGCCTTCGCAGATCCACGACATCTCCTTTCACTTAGAATTTGGGCCGCACCACATGGACCTCAAAGAGAACGGCCGCTTTATTCCTGTGACGCGGCTGAACCTGAATCAGTTCATCCAGGCGGTCGTG
This sequence comes from Leishmania infantum JPCM5, assembly GCF_000002875.2. Taxonomy (NCBI): domain Eukaryota; phylum Euglenozoa; class Kinetoplastea; order Trypanosomatida; family Trypanosomatidae; genus Leishmania; species Leishmania infantum. Next base: position 1,317,186 of record NC_009418.2, read on the forward strand.
GCGAAGCAAGACGAGGTGCACAGGTACATCAATGAAGTTGCCCTCGGAACGCCAACGCACAGCAACGCGTCCAGGGGCGCAGGAGGGGGAGGGGAGGGGTCCGCGGGCCCACCTCCGCCCCCAGTGGCGGCCTCTAACACAGCGGCCACACAGCTGACGCCGCCACCGCAACAGGATATCAAAATCCCAGCGCAGCCGCCACCACGCACAGTCGGATCTGAGGCGGCCTCCGCGGTCGGCCACACACAAAGCGAAGCGCACCGTGGCAACGAGGCGCACCTCACGCTGCGCGACGTAGACTCAACGGTGGTGCGTTCTATCATGGAACTGCGCTCGCAGTATCAGCTCGGCCGGCTGACGAAGACAGAGTTGAATGCGCGGCAGCTGCGTTTTTGCCTGCCCTGCCACGATGGTGTCTACAACCTTATACCGAATGGTCGGCACATCCAAGTGGCAACAGGCAACATTGGCATCTTCCTCCAGTACGTTGAGGAAGAAAGGAAACGTGTGGAGGCTTTATCTGGTGGCAAGGCAGAGGACAGCGCAGCACGCGCTTGCTCGCACTCTGCCGAAGCGACGACGGGCGGAATCAGGTCCTTAAGCGTCATGCAACGCGACCGCGAGCGTGTCTACGGTACAGTGGAGGAAGCAGACGCCGATGTAGGGTACTGGACAGACAAGAACTTGCTTGACATTTGGACCTACGAGTGCACGACAGAGTGCTTGTTGAAGTCGAGCATGTCTCCAGAAGAAATAGTGCGGCAGACACAGCTACAGTGGGACACGAACTTCCTTAGTAGCAAGGACTGCCCCTACGCGAATGCGTCAGAAGATGGGTGTGTCATCCTGCCCAAGGACGTCAAGACGTATCTTCGGCTCTTGCGTAGACGCCTACAGTCCATTCGATTGGCAATCTTAGATGCGGGCAAGTACCCTCAAGAGCCATCCGAGTGGGATGTTGCAGAGTGGGATGTGGTTACTCCGTCTACGCCGCCAGCGGAGCTCGAGATCCCGGCAAGCGTTCACGCCCTCACGTCCACGCCCGAGAATCTTAACATGTTCTCACCTACACACAATACCGGTGGTCTTTTGGCACCGTCGCAGTCACTTAATTTGTAGATGATGCGATGCATTTCCGTTCTGCGTGAGGTTTTTGAGAATGGCACCGTCTTTTGTTTTGCATTGCCCCACCTTTTCTTTTCGTTTTTTTTTTTGGTTCTTCTTCGCGTGAGTGGGTCTGTACTGTTTCCCGTATTATGGCGTGTGACGTTGTTTTTTTTTGTTTTGTTTTCTTCCAGTGGGTGTGGGTGTGTTTTTCTTGGGGAGCGGCGGTGTTCCGTCTCATCATCAGTCCATGCCTCACATACGCTATCAGAATCACTATAGTACGTCCTTCTCTTCCCCTCCCTCCTTTCCTCCCTTATGCCTCTTCTACATGTTCTCTCTCCCATCCCCGTCTCCATCCCATCCCATCTCCCGACCTACTAGACTCTTGTTTTGGGTAATTCTGTGGTCTTCTTCGCTCTGCCCAAACCATCGCTTTTCAGTTTTCTGTGTCATCTTGCGTGTGGGTCTCTTGCACCACCCCTTTTTTTTTCGTTCTTTTATTTTGTTGTTTCCTGTGGATTTTTCACCGTTTGGCTGCCCTCCTCGTCCTCCTCCTAACCCGCCACTTGCGTGTGTGTGTGTGTGTGTGCTTGTGTGTGTGTGTAACCTGTCGAACGTGTATCTCTTTTTGATTTCGCTTCTTGTTTGTTTCTTTGTGGTCTCTGTCGGGTGTTTAGCTCTTTTTTTTTTTTGCTTCGGCTATCTGTGTTTTTCGCTTTCTTGACTTTCTCCGTTCGAGTTCTCCTGCCTAGCACTGGTCCCTCTTTCTGATCACTTCTCTGTTTCTCCACCACTACCACATACACGCCTGCGTCTCCTTTTTTTCCATTGCCGCGGTCTTCATTCAAACTGAGCTATGTGTGTGTGTGTGTGTGTGTTTGCGGGCTTTTTCTTCGTGTGCATGCCTTGCGATGTGTGCTTTTTTTCCTTGCGCGTTGCTTTCCTCTTTTTCCTCGGACTCTTTTTTTTTGGTGGTGTGTGTTTACGTCCACACTCATCTACAGAGCTACTCAAACGCGCATACGCCTATACGCACACAGCTGCAGGTCCCTGTCTCCCGTGCTGTCTGCCAATGTCTCTTTTCTTTCTTACTGCACCTCCTTCTTTTCCGATTATGCTCCCTCGCTTTAGGACAGACGATATACGCAGACTAAACTTTTTTTGTGGAGAGAGGGAAGGGAAGGGAAGGGAAGGAAGAAGGGGGAGGGGGGCGGAAGCGCACAGTTTTGACTTCGTTGTTTCATACAGTGTTTCTTTTGTTGTTGGAGCGCGCTCTTCGGCTTTCTGTTCACTTTTTAGTTTTCTTGATTCCTCTGCGGCCCTGATGAAAGGAGACACACCTCAGAGTGCATCACATGTCCGGGTCCAGTACCCCCCCCCCCAAAAAAAAAAACTCTGTGTGTGTGTGTGTGGAGAAGCCGAGAAGCCCCCCTCCCCTCCCCATCCCTTGCCAAATGCCGAACAACTTGTGGTGATACCAAGGTCAGGTGCGTGCGATCCGGGGAGTTCAGAGTGATTTATCGCCACTGACGTCGGCGTTGAGGTCGTGGATGGCGTGGCATCGGAGCGACCTGCGGCACCACACACACTTGTAGGCCCCATGTTGAAAAGGAGAAAACAAAAACTGAGAAGAGAAACGGGAAAAGGGCGCGCACCTTTTCTCCTGCAACGTCCAACTCAAGGCTCTCGCTCTCTTGCGCATCAACCGTCTGCTCCGAAATGAAGGCTAATTGCGGAAAGGAGTGCGAATGGCACGAGTACGTTTCCCATTAGCGCGCATGGCGCGGGATGAACGTTTATGAGCTCCTCTGGAAAGCATTGAGGAGCGCTGTATAACAAGGAAAAGTGTTTTCTTCCTCTCCCTTTCCCCGTAGGCATCCTCCTGACCTGCGCCTTACTCTTCCAGCGCAAGCCGCGCCAGGTCTCCCCTCTCGTCTCGGCGATAAGAAAAACAAAAATATGTGAACCCCATGGCTTTTGTATGTCATGCCTAGCACAACCCCTCTTTCTCCTTTCCACTCCTTTGCTCGTTTTCGCGGCGTCTATTCGCGTCAATTTCACGATCTTCCCCCCACCTCCTCTCGCCCACCCACCCACCCACCCCCTCCTTACCATCGCTATCAATCTCCACAAATCGCGAATACGCAACTTCTCTCGTGCGCCGACATCGGCATCCACAATCATAGCAACTCGCGTATCGTTGCTTTACTAGTGCGCTCAGTGCTTCTCACTCCCTCCAGCCTCCTCCTCTCGCCGTGCCAACGCTGGTGCGTGTTTTGCATAGAGCTACCGCTTTTCTCTCCTCCTGCACATTTTTGTTGTTGTCTATTGTTATTTTTTTGTGTTTGTGCGTTCTTTGTGTGTTTCTGCGCATACCCCTCTCGTTGGTGATTAGCGTGTCTGCCCCCGAGTTTGAAAGTGGGTAGTCTTGGTCTACAGACACAGTGGCAAGCTTGTTGCACGTGGCACTGTGGACGTGTCTGTGTTTGTCAGCCGTCTTATTCGCCTCGACTACAGCAACGGGGCGTTTGCGCTCTTCCGTCCGCGTCCTCTTTCCATCCCTCCCGCCCTCCTCCTCATCTCGCGTTCTTTTTTTCCCTTCTCTGACCGTCAAGTGTTGTCGTCTTTCACCCGATCTCGTCGAATCGTTGGCGCTGAGCTGCCCGCTCTCTTCGCCTTTAGACAGTCGCTCTCGTTTTTTTGCTTCTCTTCTGGTCGTGGAAGTCGCAATACGCAGGAGCGAAAAAAGGGAAGAAAGTGCCGACGTCCTCAACACGCAGGGGCGTACCACTCTCCGATTTTTTCTCCTCTTTCGTCACAAGTTTGATAGCCGTCACGGCGCTCGTTTTCTCTCGCTGATTAGCCGCACAGATGTAAGAAAAGCGGTGATCATTGTGTGTTTCAGGAAAGTGATCCAGCCTCTGCTTGCCGCTGTCTTGTGCGCGCCCGTGCACGTGTGTTTTATACGCTATCATCTCTTGTCTTCCCTCTCTGATTGGCCTTTGTTCTTTTCTCCAAAGTCTAAGGTGACGGAGAGCATCCGACGGAAAACAAAAAAGAAGAATCTTTTTTTTTTCGCGCTCCTTAGCCTGGCGCGGCGTGTGTGTGTGTGTGTGTGTGTGGGCACCGCTTGAAGGAGGTGGAACACTGGGCTAGTCTTTCTTGTTTGTTTTCATTTGTGTACCTTTCATGAACGAGGCAGCGCCCTTTTGTGTGGCTCCGCAGACGTGGCAGGGCGGCCTCGCTCGCTACCCTGCTAGTCAGTCGCATGTCTGGAACAACAACATAATTCTTCAGCCGGAAGACATTGATGTGGAAGTGTTCAATGCCATGTGCCAAGTGGAGAATCAATACAACAAGAACGAAATCAGCGTCGAGGACTTCGAGATGCTCCAGCTGACGTTCTGTCTCTTCACGGTGAACCAGTCATGCTATGACTTGATCCCGAACGGGCGTGAAATCCGTGTTACGCAGGCGAACGCCTTCGAGTTCTTCCAGCGTGTTCACGCTGCCTACGATAATCTGAAGCAGAGGCCGGCTTTGAACCAACCAACCCAGTCGAGCCCTCGCCCACGACTCCGCACATCAGGAGCGCGGTTGCGCCTCACCGGTCAAGACACAGACAGCCTAGAGTGGATTCGGTGGACTGCGCAGAACGACCCAGCTGCGCTTGCCTTTCATCCAGACGAACCGCTACGCTGGGCAGTCGTACCGCGCGGTCGCGACTTTATGATTCGCGTGCAGCCAGAGGGAGAGAACACGTTTGTCGACCCGAACCACCTCACCCTCTTTCTCGACATGCTGGCCGTCTTGCTGACCGAGATCGAGCGCGCCATCTCCGTGTTCGGCTACTACCCGCCCAACTGCGTATCAGCCGCCCCCGTCGAGTGCGCTGACGAGTATTCTATTTGCACCTCACACTCGACTCGCGCGACTCGCTTACCCTTTCCGTCGCAGCGCGTCAACAGCCGTGGGCGCTCGGCATTGCACAAGTTCGCGATGTCAGTCACCGCAGCAGCAGCAGCCACGGAGCAGAATCGCAGGACCGTATGCCGTGCCTCATCGGCAGACCTAGAGAATCAGCGTGCACTCTTCTCCCCCACTCACGACACCGGCGGCCTGCTAGCGCCTTTCCAAGAATGGAACGTGTAGCAGTGTGGCAGAGTAGCACGCGCTGCAGAGCATGGAGTGAAAGAGTCACTTTGAGCTACTCATTGAGCTGCGTCTATGAGGGCAGGCGGGGGGGGAGGTGTCTTCTATGGCGATCCTCACCTATCTTCCTCCCCCTTCCCCTTCTTCCTGATGACCATGCAGCGTTACTACGCCTTCTGCTTCTCTTTCCTGCTTTTGCATTGCCCTCTCTCGGCCTGTGTGCTTGTTTTGTTCTCTTTCAGCTCCCCCTTTTCTCCCGTTTTTGTTTCTGCACACACACCTGTTTCTGTGTGTGTGTGTGTGTGCGTGTGTGCGTGTGCGTGCAGGTGTGTTTCTTCGAGCCTTCATGTTGTTGTTCATTTCCTTTGCATGTATCTCTGCTACCGCCTTCTTTTCCGTTCTTGGCACTTCTTTTTTGTTTTCTGTGGTGTGTGTTCTGCGGCTCCTTGTGCTTTTGCCTCTCCTCTCGCCACGTCATTAGATTCACTTGTCTTCTTTGTCACCACTCCGAGTGGCTCCCTCACCTTACCTTGTCCCTCAAACAACCGCCATCACAACATCTTCTGAGCTCCTTTGGTATTCTCGCTCTTCTTATACACAGGAAAGAAACGCAGATCTCGAAGGGTTGGGGGTGGGGTGGTAAGGGAGCGGGATTAGGCTGTGTTGTTGTTTTCGCGCTTCTGTAAGCCTCTGCTCTCTCCCCCCCTCTATCGCCTTCTCCCTCCCTTCGGCTATCTCTCTCTCTCTCTATTTTCTTATTTTGGCGCGTATCAGTTTGATCACGGTTTTGCCTCTCGTTGTTCTGTCTTTTAGAGCTCGCTTTCGTATTTGTGTGTGTGTGTGTGTGTTTGTGTAGATGTGTGTATCAGCATGCCCCTTCTCGTGTCCTTCTCTCTATGATCATGTTGCCCCTTACGCCACTTCCTGTTTCGCTCTCTTCTGCGCTTTTTGTTTTCCTGTTTTCGTTGCGTTCCCTATGATTTCGTCTTGTACTACTGTGTGTGTGTGTGTGCGTGTGTCTTTCGGAACGCGAATCGTTTGTGATACGCCTGCAAGTACGGCGCTGTAACATAGTGCTTCTCTGGTCGCCTTCACCTCCCGCCCCCGGTACCCCATTTTCGGATTCTTCATTCCATTTTTTTTTCGTCGTTTGAGTGTTCCCCTTTGTGCATGAATGCGTGTTTTGTTTGTTTTCGGCGGGGGTGCGCCTCATATACGACGGACATTAGTGTGTGCGTGTATTCGCGCATGCGAGTTCGCGATCCAGTTATACACGGTTGGCGTCTCTACGGCTCTCTCAACACCGCCGGCGGTACCTCCTTGTCATCCTCACCGCTGTTTGGGAGGGAAAGACAGCGAGTCTGTGTGTGTGAGTGTGTCTGTTCGCATGTGACGTGAGACGCACTAGTCCTTTGTTTTTTGCGCCCTCCCCTGGTTGGCAGTCTCGTCTTTCCCTGTCCCGTACGGCTCATTGTATGCACGTTTTTTTTTCTTCCTCGGCTTTTGTTTTTTTTCGTGGTTGTCGCTGTTTTTCCCCCCTTGTCGCGCAATAGAAAAGGGCTGTGCTGGCGACGGCGGTCTCACAGCAGGGTGTCGTTGCCTTTGCTCCCTCTCCCTTTCTATGCATCTCTCTTCCGATCGCGGTACGTTTGACATGGAGCGTGAAGCAAGGTGGTATTCGTGTGTTTCAGCGCTCTAATTTGCCTCCTGCAGCTTCTTGTGTTTTCGGGTTTCGCGTTGTTGAGACTACAGGAGCGTTTGCGCGCGCGTCTTGCGAAAGTGTCCTTGACGTTTGGTTACACACTCGCCTCCCTCTCTCCTCCTCCCCCTCCTCTTCTCAGCCTTTCTCCGAGGCCCGCTTGACGCAAAGGACCCTTCTCTCCCTCTCCGCACACCCTCCCATGGCTCAGTCTCATCCGCTGCTTCTCTCCTTCTTCGCTGTCGGATCATGCATCGGCGCTCAGGTGGAGGTGCGCTTCACATACCCGAAGCACACACACACACACACACGCGTAGAAAGAAGAGCGACAAGTGAGCAGCACCAGCCATGGAGAGAGGGCCAAGTAGGGCGCTGGAAACGCAGGCGAGTGAAACAGCGCAGCGGTAGCGGGGAGAGGTACGGCGCCGACGCTTACAGTCGAAAACGATCCCTGCACCCCTTTTATTGTTCGTTTTCGCTGCCGTTTGTGTGTGGGCGCAGTGCGAAGGGAGGGAGGCATGAGGCAGCAAACAAAAAGTATCCTCAAAGGCCCCTGACTACCGCATAAGAAGCGACTGTAGCGCCGCTCGGGCCCTGTTGTGATCTGCATCGCTCGTCCGCATATGTGCACATGGGGACGTGTGAGGGGGCCGACTCAAGGCCCAAATTACACACACCGATATACTTACAAGGGGCTGCCGTGACCTGTTCCCGCTCCTTCTTTATTCGTTTTCGAGTCATCTTGCTCTTTTTCTACGAGTGCCTCGGTGTGTTTCACCTTTTTTTGTCTCTTGTCACTCTTTCTTTTCCCCCCTCCCTCCCGCGACGATTGTGGGCACTGCAGCGCGGCATCAGGGTCCAGTACCCACACACGCTCTGTGGGGTCGCCAACAGGCGGCGCAGGCTGCCCTCGGAGACGACGGACGGAGTCTTCCGTGTCAGCGGACAGCTCAGTGCGGAAGAGACCTGCGGTCGTGGCCAGGGCTCTACTAGGTCACTACAAATCGTGTGGGCGATTCGGCAAGTATACGCATCCACCTACTTTTTTTTTTCTGCTTTCGCTGCGTTGCGGTGATGTCGAGCGTAATCCTGGACTGCACGTGTGCCTTGCGCGGTGGGATGGCAATGGGCTGAACGACGCCAGGCAGTGTTCGTCGGCCCGGCTGCTGGACATGGCCGTGGTGCAACTGAGGTAGGAGAAGTGTGGTTGTGTTTGAGTATATTTTCGCGCTTGTCTGTGGTTGGATGATACGTTGAGAAGGATTCCGTTGCGCCTTTTTTGCCCCAGACATTTGTGTGCCTTGTGAGCGTCGTGCCGCCGTGGGTGATGTTGCTGTCTGTAAAGCCGCTTTGTGACTTTTACTGCGACTTTTCTGACCGGCGTACATGATTCATCGTTGACAACCTCCTTCCCACGCGCATCCCTGTTGGTGTGGGTGGATGTTGATCTTCTTTTGTTTGAGCCCTCGTCGTTATTTTGTTTTTTTTTTTCACCTGTCTTCCCTCCTCCTCACCACTCCCGTCGAAATGTCCTTTAGCGTTTCGCGTGTGCTTGTGTGTGTGTGTGTGTGTGTGTGTCTGTGTGTGTGTGTGTGTCTGTGTCTGTGTTTCATTCTTGGTTTTGTGTGTACTCCCTCATTTTTTTATTTGTCTCTGCCCTCCCCCCTCTCGTCTTCCTTCCTTCTTCCGCTGTCTCTTTCTATTCTTGTCGCTTTCCTCTGTTGCTCTTTTCTTTTCCTTCCCTCATGTTTTGTTTCTTTTCCTTCCCTCATGTTTTGTTTCTTTTCCACCCCACCCTACCTCACATCCTACACCCCCTCTTGCTCCCTCCCCATTCCGCCGGAGCTCCCATCAGACACAAGCTCCTTTCATCGGCACTCCATCTCCATCCTCTCTCTCGCTTTCTTTGCGTAATGTACGCTTCGGGCCTCCTGCTTCCCTTTATTGTGGACCTTTACCACCTTTTGTTTTCCTGGGCATCCTCTCGGGTGAATGAGTTGCTTTTGCATGTGTATGGTGTATGTGGGTGTTTTTGTGGGTGTCTGGATCTCTCCTCCCCCCCTTCGTGCCGTTGTGTGCTTTCGATGTTGTTGGGGTTTTCGATGGCTGTGTGCGCGTGGGCGCTCCGTTTGGTCTTTTCGATGTTCTCTCCCTTTTTACACGATAAATCTGCCCGCTTTTCCCTCCTCCTTTCTGGCCCAGTTGCTGGCGCCGTAAGTACGGCACCGAGGGGTGTCGAAGCCCCTCCAAGAACGAAAGACATCTGAAAGCCTCATCAGTAGTCTCATGCTCTGTATCCTTTCTATGTTTTGCTGTTGTTCTCTATCATCCTCATGTCTAGTATGCCTTGCACTGTAGCCTTCTACCAGCTTCACCCTCTTGGTGTGTATAACGAGGTAGAGCGTGAGTGCCGTGACGCCGAAAGACGTGCATCGAAGACCCCTCGACGCCACTGCTCTTACTCTCCTTCGAGCACCACACCGTTCGCACAGCAGCAATGGAGCTTATCCCTCCCAGGAAAGCGGTGCTGTCCTTCTCCCATGTCCTCTTTGTGTGTGCGTGCGTGTGTGGAGGATTGTCCATCTTGTGATGGTGTGAGGCGGTGGGAACGTAGCACGATTCTCAGATGCCCCTGCCCGCTCTTTCTCTCATTGATGAGGGAGATGAAATGAGCCTTTCCATCGCGCTCATACGACAGCCACACACGACTTCCTTCTCCCCCCTGCTCCCTCCCCCCTTCTCGCGCTTTCGCTTTCACCAACACCACCATCGCCGCTTTTTTCAATCCCCATTTCGTTGACGGGAGGTGGCGTCGGAGGCGACACAAGCGGACACTGTCTTTGTTCACTTCTCGCCGGCTCCGCACTGCGTCAGCATCCTCTTCCCACCCCCCCCCACACGCACACACGTACACCGTGATGACTGCAAGAGTGCTGGGCAAAAACACACCGCAAATGCGGGCGAGAATGAGCATCCTGTTGTCATGGATGGGGCCAATGACTGTGGCCGCTTCCGTGGCCTACGCGTATGCCGCCAACCACCCCTCTGCGGCACAGCTGGAAAGCGGCTCTGCCTACCCGTTCCCTCTCACCACGCTCAGGTACTGCGGGCTTCTATTCCTCGTCTACGCATCAGGCACGATGCCGCGCAATCCGTTCTTCCCCAGTTTTGTGTTCCGTAGCAACATCTTTCCTCTGCTGTACAAGATGTACTGCAGCTACACCATCGGCTATCGTGTTCTCCGCCCCTTCATGCACAAGCCGGTCGCCTACCCGCACTCGGACTACCGCATCGGGATTCGCTGCATTGACGCCGGCAGTCCGCTGCGGCTGAAGCCAGTCACCACTGGCACCGCTCCGTTTCTCACCAGGTTCTACGCGCGCGCCGGCGGTGTCGTAGATGCAGCGCTGTGGACAGGATCGGTCGTGCGTGGTGTTGCCGTTGTACCGATCCCCATCTTCGGTGACAACTATGCCTACCTTATCGTGTCGATGCAAACGCACAAGGTCGCCGCGGTCGACCCGGCGGATCCGGAGACGGTGCTGCGCATCATGGAATCCCTGCGCGCTCAGCTGCGAGTACCGCTGCAGCTGACGGAGGTGCTCACGACCCACAAGCACTGGGACCACGCAGGCGGCAATGAGTTGCTGGCAACGCTTTCGAAAAAAGAGGTGCCAGTGCCGCCGCACGAGGAGGTCGGTGTCGACTGCGCACCGAATATGCCCCTGCTTCATCCCAAGCTACGCTTTATCGGCTCTGAGGAAGACGCGCCTCTGTGCTGCGACGTCCTCGTCAGCGACGCGTCGCCCGTGTTCGAGATCATGGGCGGTGCGGCAAAGGTGCAGGCGATGGCTGCCCCCGGCCACACGAAGGGATCCTTGGTTTTTGTGGTAGGCTCAGCAGAGGAAGGCGTCCTTACCGCGACCCCGGCCCGCGTCGCCGTCTTCACAGGCGATAGCCTCTTCTGCGGCGGATGTGGCGCACCGTTCGAGACGGTCTCAGTAGCCCAGATCATGAAGGCGCGTGCGACGTTTCTGGAGGACCCGCGCATGCGGACGCAGCCCGGCACCGGGCAGGAGGTGGCCGAAGAGGACGTCCTTCTTTATGTTGGGCACGAGTACACGGAACGGTTGTTGGCGGAAGTGGTCACACTGATGACGCGCGTCACGACGAGGAGCCGCACCCCCAGCGACCCGCGTGGCAAGGAGTACTTGCGTGCGGTCGCTGATGCGCTGGACGGGGTGAAGATGCTGCGCACGGAGTCTGATGGACTCACGGATGCGGCGCGCATGGGGTGCGAGGCGGATAGGCAGAAGCCGCAAGTCCTCCTTCCGTCGTGCACCGTGCCGTCGTCGCTGGCGGTGGAGAAGGTGGTGAACCCGCTCTTGACGGTCGATGACGAGGTGCTTACCGCGCTGAAGGAAGCAGAGAAACACGGCCCGATGGACTCGAACGAGGTGGAGCGGGCGATCTACTGCTCTGACCGTCGTCGCCTCCCTGCTTCGGCGACGTAGGCAAGGCGCCCAAGCCGCAGCAGCCGAGCCGGTGTGCCACCACCCGCTTACTTGGCTCATTCACGCTGGCGATTTTTCATATCCGTTCGCCCCATTACCTTTCCTTGCCGACTGCCGTGTTGGTAGTGGTGTTTGTCTAGCGAAGGCGCGCATGTGGGCGGGAATGAAGGCCCGCTCGCGCGCCGGCGGACTGTCTTGATTCTCGTTCCTTTGGGTGCAGCCGACACTGGGAAGGCGACCCCTCGATCTCTCACTCAATGTGCCGGGGTGATGGAGTCAAACGCCAACGCACAAGGTGCACCACACGCAATCCAGTGGCCGCACCGCTTCTTTCTTCCCTGCTGCGTATGGCTCCTTATTCTTGGGTGGGGTTGGATGCTTGTGGTGCCCTCGTCTTTGCTTTCTGGTTTGCCTACGCCGTGCCCTTTGGGTGTGTGTGTGTGTGTGTGTATGGCGTGTCATTGTGCTTTACCCGGCATTCATTTAACAGTATCGCATGGTGCATTCTGGAAGGAAGGGAGCATGAATTACGAAAAGGCGCGAATGTGCAGCTGCGTCAGCGGCCCGCAGAGGGGGTCTTATCGGGCATGCAGCATGAAAAGTGAAGGAAAAGGGACGCGTGCGCCGGGCTCGTTCGATGGGCCGTTCCTCGGTGCAGCAATCGTCGATGGACAGCATGAATGAGCCAGATGAGGCCGGTTATGCCAGCACGAGGTGGCGCTGCTCCTTCCCTTGTCTATCATCTCGCAATGAGTACACATCGCTGTGCTTGTGTGTACATGTATTCGCGGTCGAGCACGGCTGTCGCTTCGCACACGGCTGCTGTGCAATACGGCAACGGCCCGTTCTCACCCTAAGTATTGCTTCCGCCGCCGCCGCCGCCGCCACCACCACCACCTCCACTCCACTCGCTCTCAATTCTCTCTCCTTCTTTTGTTCGTTTTGTGGGGGGCCTGCCCTACATCTACGCTAGCCCTTCTACCCCCCCCCCCCGCCCGACCCCCTCCACCGGCGGTGCATTGCTGGCCATACAAAGCCCCCCTGCCACTCGCGTATCTATCGCTTATCTTCTTTGCGGCGAGGTACAACTGCTGCCTCAACACGTGCGTCTTGTGCATCTCAGCACCTCCATTGTGCGCGCTTTTTCGGGGCTCGCTCTCCTCTTTTTCATCTGAACGAATCGGGAGTGCCCACGCATCGCTGCCTCGACGCCGTCTTCCACGCCAGCATAGGCATACGTGCGCGCAGTCACGAGCACCAAAAGCGGGTGGGGAATGGCGGCGCCGTTTCTGCCCGAGGCGGAGAGCACCGCTGCGCCAGCGGCCCTCCGCTCCAACGCACCGGACGAGGTGGAGGTGCTGCCCATTGGCAGTGGGGGCGAGGTGGGCCGCTCGTGTGTGGTGGTGCGATACAAGGGGCGCGGCGTCATGCTTGACTGCGGCAACCACCCGGCCAAAAGCGGTCTTGACTCCTTGCCCTTCTTTGACAGCATCAAGTGCGACGAGATCGATGTGGTGCTCATCACGCACTTCCACCTCGACCACTGCGGGGCATTGCCGTACTTCTGCAATCAGACGTCCTTCAAGGGCCGCATCTTCATGACCAGCGCCACCAAGGCCTTCTACAAGATGGTCATGAACGACTTCCTGCGCATCGGCGCCGGGGCCAGCGACCTTGTCACGAGCGAGTGGCTGCAGAGCACAATCGATCGCATTGAGACCGTCGAGTACCACGAAGAGGTCACCGTGAACGGCATCTCCTTCCAGCCCTTCAATGCCGGCCACGTGCTTGGAGCAGCCATGTTCATGGTCGACATTGCCGGCATGCGTGCCCTGTACACAGGCGACTTCTCCCGAGTGCCGGACCGCCACCTGCTGGGGGCAGAGGTGCCACCGTACTCACCAGACATCCTGATTGCGGAGAGTACAAACGGCATCCGCGAGCTCGAGTCCCGCGAGGAGCGCGAGCACCTCTTCACGAGCAGTGTGCACGACGTCGTACGCCGCGGCGGTCGCTGTCTAGTGCCCGTCTTTGCCCTAGGCCGCGCGCAGGAACTGCTCCTCATTCTCGAGGAGTTCTGGGATGCGCACAAGGAGCTGCAGAACATTCCCATCTACTACGCCTCGTCGCTGGCCCAGCGGTGCATGAAACTTTACCAAACCTTCGTCAGCGCCATGAACGACCGTGTGAAGCAGCAGCATGCCAATCACCACAACCCCTTCGTCTTCAAGTACATCCACTCGCTTATGGACACAAAGTCCTTCGAGGACAACGGTCCGTGCGTGGTGCTGGCCTCCCCCGGTATGCTTCAGTCGGGCATCTCGCTGGAGCTATTTGAGCGTTGGTGCGGCGACCGGCGCAACGGCATCATCATGGCCGGCTACTGCGTCGACGGCACCATTGCAAAGGATGTGCTCGCGAAGCCGAAGGAGGTGGCGAAGCCGGACGGCAAAGTGCTACCGTTGCGCATGAGCACCATTGAGGCCGTCTCCTTCTCCGCCCACTCGGACGGTCGGCAGACGCGCGACTTCATTCAAAGCCTTACCAAGGTGAAGCACACAATCCTTGTGCACGGCAACCCAGGCGCCATGGGGCAGCTCAAGAGCAAGCTTCTTCAGGACTTCCGGGACCGCAACATGTCCGTCTACACTACCATGAACCAAGAGTCAATCCGTATTCCGTTCGTGCAGGAGCGCACCGCGAAGGTGATGGGCAAGCTGGCAAACATGAGCCTGCGGGAGGGCGAGTTTGTGAGCGGCGTGATGCTCGTGTCCGGCCAGCACCAGTACAGCATCGTCCACCCCGACGACGTCCCGGTGTTCACCGATCTGAGCGTGAACCGTATTCAGCAGGCCATGGTCCTTCCTCTGCCGCGTCACCGCTCGCCGCTGGAGGTGCTGCAGGTGCTTCAGCGGTACTTTGCGCAGAGCAAACTGTTCGAGGAGGTGGTGCCGCGCCCGTCCAGCCACGAGGAAGCGGCAGAGGCCCATCAAGCAGCCGCCGAGCGCGGCGAGGCCCGAGACCCCGACTCGACCCTGCTGTTCGTCTCCAAAGATGTCACTGTCGATGTGCAGAAGAGCTCGCAGGCGCAGACGACGCTCACCATCACGTGGTACAGCAGCCACTACAACGACCTCCTCGCCGACGTCACGTGCATCGCGCTCGCCAAGCTTGCCGAGGAGCCGCATGAGGCAGAGGCGGAGGACGTGCTTGTGCCTGCCGACGTCTCCGGCCAGGACCGTATCTTCCGTGTCAAGTGCTTCCACTACATGATCTCGCAGTTCTATCCGTCCGTCAAGACGAACTTGTCGTCGGGTAGCTGCAGCGTCAGCCTTGCGGATGGTCAGGTAGCAAACATCGTGGACTGCATCGAGGTCTACTTGGAACGCAGTGCTGGCAAGAAGGACGTCGACTACGACGCGCCAGAGGTTCAGAAGCTGAAGCAGATTCTGAAGCGCATCTACCTGACGTTGTTCCCCATTCCAGCGGACAACGGCTGGTGCGACTGCGGCATGATTCACGGCGAAGAACCCGTGGCGGAGTAACGGTGGCCTCGGCGCCCGCCACCTTCCCCCTCCCCTCCTCTCCCCCCCCCTCTCACCGTCCTTGTCGCGGCTTTCCACGGCGCCGCATCGTTGCTACTCGTTGCTCGCCAGCATACCGGTGAATGTACAAGCTGAGAAAGGCGTGCGCATGAGAGACGCCCTACTATGTCCCCTTTGTTCCTTCTCTTTTGCTCGTCTCCGCGTCTCTCTTTTCGAACAACGCGGAGGCAAAACCTCACAGTGCGTCGTATTTTGGGGTCCAGTACTCCCCTCTTCCCCATTCTTTCTGGGAAAAAGCCTGGCATCCTCTTCCCCTTATCCCTCTGCCAAGTGCCGAGCCACTTCGGGCGATGGCAGGGCTAGGCCTTGGACGGCCCTGCTTTGCAGCAGCCTGAGCCAGTGAACACGTCTGCGCCATCTATAGGATGGGCAGAGTATCACCGTGTCTCGAACGTACCCCACACCCCCGGCCCTCACACTGTCCCACTGGCGGGTGAGCCTGAAAGCCACCCCGAGGAGGGTTGCGCCAAGTGTGGCGCCCGGCATGATGGGGGAGCGGCTGTGAAACGACCTGCTCAGCGGATGGTAGGTGGAGTTTGAGGCAGGGTCCGTGCTTTCAGATTGGCTGCACCGGCATTTCTGCAATGCTCAGCTACCACCTCTGCGCGCCATCGCGATGTGTCCTTATGGCAAAGGGGTGGGGCTGAGCTCATGCCGTATGAAAGCGATTTGAACACGTCGAAAGACGGGAAAGGGGAAAAAAAAAACGACGGTGTTTCCTCACGAATGTGTGAAATGATTCGTGCAGTGTGGGCGTGGGCATGTTGTTTCCTGTTGTCTTGGTTATTTGTTGAGCGTCCATAACGCTCCATCGTGCGCCTCCACGCAATGTCGGCGGTGATACGCTTAAATGGCTTGTGTGTGTTTCTGTGAAAGAAGAATGAAGAGAAGCACGCGTGTAAGATATCCGCGGCGCGCATCAGGATGAATAGGGGGCATGTCGACTGAGTAAAACCCGAAGAGATAGAACAAGGCGGCCCACTCTGCATGGCATGCCGGCTGTTTCTCTGCGTCTTCCTCCTCTCTTCAGCCTCCGGCCCGCACGCATGCGCGCGGGAGCCGGTTTTGCCGCTGTAGAGGTGTTGCAGTTACTTTTTGTCTGCCATAGTCGTTTTCAAATAGGGCCGAGGCCTGCCCGCTGGTGCCTGAAGCCTTTCTTGCTCCCAATCCTGTGTACGTCTCACATGCCACAAGGTTTTTCTGGGCGTTGCTGTGGCCCTGCCCCACGCACCGGTAACGCGGCCTGACCTTCTAGACTTCTCCCTCTCGCTTTTCCTTGCTCCTCATCTGTAAATGAGCGACCTCTCGCCCACCACACCAGCAGTACAAGCTGCAAAGCCGTGCGGCGCCTCTTGTCGGCGGGGGCTCATCTAAGCACATGCGCTTCAGAAAGTCACGGACTAAACTCGCACGTGCGCGCACCTGACCTGTCTCCTTTCGTTGCTTCTCCGTTGTGTAATGGAAAGCGTACGGTCAAACTGCGCTGGAACCCTCACAAGTCTGTATCCCTCACTCTCCTTGGCTGTCTGCTTTACCTGCGACACGCTCTTCTCTCGTCATCACTCTTTTCCCTTCACGCCACTTACATGTTGATGCGCGCGTGTGTGCGTGGCTGCGAGTGTATTTATCTTTGCAGTGTCCATTTCCAGTGGTGTGATGAACCATGTTTCTCTCCCTCTCATGGGGCTACCTCGCCACTCGTCAGCGTTTTGGAGTAACGCTGGAAGTACGATGATGTATGTGAGGGATGCTCGCTTCCGGGCAATTTTTGTTTTGCGAGGAAGAGTGATGATAAGTATGTGTTTGTCCTGGTGCATCGCTGCATGTCACTCTGTGCACCGGCCTATGCCGCCTTCCCTTCGTTGTTGACCCTCTGCCTCTTTTTCTCTCGTCCGACTCCTGCTTTCCTCTGGACATGTTGTGCGTGAGGGAAGCGACGTGGAGCTTGGGTGTTTGATTGGGTATGTGTGTGTGTGTGTGTATGCGTGTTACATGGGGTCTGTATTTGATCTGCAACGGTTTAGGTGGCGCGCACGGTTCCTCGAGTGTAGCCGCGAATACAGCAAGCCTCCTGGAGTTTCCCTTGGTATCCGAGTCTCCGCTATACGGTTCTGGCTGACGCCTGGCACCCGCAGAAAACCGCGTAAAAGCTGCCTCGTGAGAAGCATGGCATGGAGCGTTTCCTCCGGACTCTCTCTTTTGATAGCCCTCGCTGCGGACTGTGAGCTTTTGTGGCCAGGACACAACGGCATGTAAAATGCACCTGCTCCTTGAGGGATGCCGTTGCCAGGGGGAGGGACCGAGGTTCTCAAGGGCATAACCCTTCTAACTCAACACCATGGCTTAAAACCCGTGCAACCTATGTCCTTTTGCTATCTGTCTTTTCTGAACCGCCACACACACGAACATCATTTGCGGCTTCACTGTTGCCGTCCACACGCCTACGCACGGGCACACCCATGCACCTGTCTTATTGATTTCCCACTCACATCGTACCCCATCAGTCAGCAGTGCGCTCCCCGCCTCCTCCCCCTCCCCCGCCAGCCCCCACTTTCTTCGCAGCCGCAGAGGCACCAAGCCAAATCGGAACGAAAGACGGTTTACTTTTATTTCGCGTCTCAAATCGTCCTCAGTGGGTCTTTTGTGTGTGCGTGTGTGTGCGTGTGTGTGCGTGCTTGTCCCTCTTTCCCTCTACCGCGTTCTTGCGACTTAAACAGGAGGGGGGCCGTATCACCTCTTTCCTCCCCGCCCCGCCGCGCCCCGGTGTGTTGCCGGCGTTTTTTTTTTCCATTCCTGTTCTTTTTTTTTTGGTTTTGTACCTCTTGTCTGCGCCATATTTTTGCTCGTTGTGGGCGCGTTGCGCTAACGAAGAAGACAAGCAAAACAAACTTCGGATAAAGCAGCACGAAACAAAAAAGGAGACGCCTTTCCGTGTCTGCGGGGGTGACTGCCCGTCTTGTTGCGTTGGTCTGTCGTCACATTTATTTTTTCCCCGTTGGCGTTTACTTGTACCTCCCCTCCCTTACACCCTTGACTCTAACAACAGCATTTTTTGTGTGTTTCATTTATTTATTTTTTGGTGTGTTTGTTTGTGTCTCTTGCTCCATCTACTTACCCTTTCGTCCCACTGTGTCAACTGCGCACTCTTCATCTCTACGAACCTCGCCCACATATAGGTACTCCTCTTCGCTGTTTCTGCTGTCACCGTGACAGCATCCGCCGCATCATGAAGGTGGAGAATAGCAAGATGGGGGTGAAGCGAGAGCAGAGCCACTCCAATGAGGATGAAGAAATCAACGAGGAGGACCTGAACTGGTGGGAGCAGGAAAACCTCCGTATCGCCATGAAGGGCGAGCGTCGCTGGGAGACGCTGGCCCACAACGGCGTCCTTTTTCCACCCGAGTACGAGCCCCACGGCATCCCCATCTTCTACGACGGACGCGAGTTCAAGATGACGCCGGAGGAGGAAGAGGTGGCGACGATGTTCGCCGTGATGAAGGAGCACGACTACTACCGTATGGAGGTGTTCCGGCGCAACTTCTTCGAAAGCTGGCGCGAGATCCTGGACAAGCGCCAGCACCCCATCCGTCGCCTGGAGCTCTGCGACTTCGAGCCCATTTATCAGTGGCACCTCGTCCAGCGGGAAAAGAAGCTCAGCCGGACGAAAGAAGAAAAGAAGGCCATCAAGGAGAAGCAGGACGCGGAGGCAGAACCGTACCGATACTGCGTGTGGGACGGGCGTCGCGAGCAGGTGGCGAATTTCCGCGTTGAGCCGCCGGGACTGTTCCGCGGACGCGGCAAGCACCCGCTAATGGGCAAGCTGAAGGTGCGCGTGCAGCCGGAGGACATTACAATCAATATTGGCGAGACGGCTGAGGTGCCGGTGCCGCCTGCGGGGCACAAATGGGCTGCTGTGCAGCACGACCACACCGTGACGTGGCTTGCCATGTGGCGCGACAGCGTGGCTGGAAACATGAAGTACGTCATGCTCGCCCCGTCTTCCAGTGTCAAGGGACAGTCCGACATGGTGAAGTTCGAGAAGGCACGCAAGCTCAAAGACAAAGTGGATGACATTCGCGCATCCTACATGGAGGATTTCAAGTCCAATGATTTGCACGTGGCGCAGCGGGCCGTCGCCATGTACTTTATTGACCGCCTCGCCCTCCGCGTTGGTAATGAGAAGGGCGAGGACGAGGCGGATACGGTGGGTTGCTGCTCGCTGCGTGTGGAGCACATCCAGCTCATGCCGGACAACATCGTGCGGTTCGACTTCCTGGGCAAGGACTCGATCCGCTACCAGAACGATGTGGCGGTGCTGCCGGAGGTGTACGCGCTACTGCAGCGTTTCACTCGTCGTAAGTCGCCGGGCATGGACATCTTTGACCAGCTCAACCCCACGCAGCTGAATGACCACCTCAAGTCCTTCATGGACGGCCTCTCTGCCAAGGTGTTCCGTACCTACAATGCCTCCATCACCCTCGATCGGTGGTTCAAAGAAAAGCCGGTCGACCCCAAATGGTCCACCGCGGACAAGCTGGCCTACTTCAACAAGGCGAACACCGAGGTGGCCATTCTGTGCAACCATCAGAAGTCCGTCTCGAAGAACTTCAAGTTGCAGATGATGCAGCTGACCACCAAGTCCGAGTACACCCGCAAGACGATTGAGCTCCTGGAGAAGGCGGAGGTGACCGCCAAGAAGAAGTCGGTCGAGGAGGCTGCGAAGGAGTTTCTGGAGGAGCAGGACCGCATGCAGCGCGAGTGGCTGGAGAGCTACGGCACGGAGGAGCAGAAGAAGGAGTTCGAGGAGATCGTGGCAAAGCGTGCGGCGCCGCGCGTGCGGTCTGAGAAGAAGAAATCCACGTCGGGCGCCAAGAAGGCCGAGTCCGCATCTGGCAAGAAGAGGGCCGCCAAAAAGAAGAAGTCTGCCAAGAAGGGTGGAAAGGTGTTGAGCAAGAAGGCAGCAAGCAAGTCGTCCAAGAAGGCGCCAAAGAAGTTGAAGGAGGAGGACGAGGACGACGTGCCGCTCGTGAGCATGGCAGCCAAGACGAAGAAGACGGCTGGCGTCAAGCGGCAGCGCGCCAACAAGGTGGTCAGTGACGACGATGATGTGCCTCTTGCAGCTTTGAGGGTGTAGGTACGAGTACTGCACCGCGTAAGACAAGGAAAAGGGAGCGAAGAAGCACGCCTACACTCGCCAACCCGGAGGGATGAGTGCGGTGCTGTGTTGAGTGTGTTGCATTTCGGTGTCTTTTATATGGTCGTGTGTGTATAACGTCGTCGATGCTCTCAGCGGTTTACTCCCGTGTGCACATTCACAAGTGACTCCGTTCGTCTGTCGGTGTTGGAGTGCGTATGGTCGTTGTGGCGGTGGTTCTCTGGATCCGCATGCGTTTGTGCTTGCTTATTGTGTGTGTGTGTGTGTGTGTGTGTAGAGGTGTGTCTGCTTCATCTGATCCCCTGTGCCCCGCCCCTCCCCCGGCCTCTAGGCCCCTGTCCCTCTTGTGTTCTCGTTCGCGCCCCCTTGTGTGTTAGGCGGGCTCTCAACCTCTGAAGTTCGGACTCGGCTGTCGCGTGCCCTACTGGTTGTGTATGTGCGTGTACGTGTGTGTATGTGCTTGCTAGCGCGTGCGCGAATCACCCAGTCTCTTGTTAGCTGCCACCAGCCACTACTCACGGAAAAGTGGGCCAAACGAAAGTGAGGCACAGCATGTAGGGGCGTCCCCTTGTAGACGCGCGCGTCGCCTGGTTGGTACCGTTGCAAACCGTTGCACATATGGAGGTTCTGAACGTCATCGTTTTTTTTTTTTGGTGGTGTGGGGAGCCTCGCATGCGTCTCTGGGTATCTATAAGTGTCTCCGTTTGTTTTCCTCCTCCACTGTTCGACGTTTTGCTGTTGTCTACCTGCGCACAGCGTATACTTGTGTGCGCCCGCCTTTTTACTTATCCTCGCCGTCACCGCTGCCACGATGCGAGGGCGTGTCGCGGAGAAGAGAGGGGGAGGGCCAATGTCGACCATCTCAATAGAGTAAGGCGAGCGAAGGACAAAGCCATACACGTTCTCCAGGGCCGCTACTTTGCGTCACCATGTACATTGCCAGGAGGAGTACCTGAACACGTGGGTGGACAAGACGTCCGCCGTGGCGCTACCTGGAACACGTCGCTGCCAGTGCGGCGGATATGGTGAGTGGGAAGAAGAAGCCTTGAAACTCCGAGCCTACCGACTCCTCACGTTTGTTTTACGAATGCCCGCTATCCCTCCCCCCTCCCCCTCCGTTCCGTCGTCTTGACGTCTCCGTGAATTCCTTCGCCCTCTCTTGAAGTTGCAGCCCGGTGAATGAGTCTACCCTGGTGTGGCGCCGGCGCTGCCTATCCAAGGCACGAAAGACCGCAGTCCCATACACACGCACACGCAAACCCGTTCAGACAAGCGCGTCACCGCAGAGCCGCTTTGCTGAGCCGCGGCATGCGTGTGTGGTGATGGTTTGCTTTCTGTGTGTATGTGTGTGTGCGTGTGCTGCTTGTGCCACTTCTTATTCTCCTCACGTTGGCTCTCATAGAAACAGTGGTGGTGACCAAAACTGCAGCGTACCTCTGCGCTCCCGCGCCTCCTCACATAGAGATAGACAGGAAACGGCACTGCCAACGTGGTGAGGTAGTTTTGCGAGCTGCAGTCGCGCTTCTACCTCCGCCCTCGCAGTTCGCCGCCGTTTTTTTTTTTTTTCGGGGGGGGGGAGTGGTGGTGTTGCCGACGTTGTTTTTGTTCCCCTCTTTCATTGCGGCCGTTGGTGTGGCGGTATCCATGTCGAGTGTGACGCTGTCCTCCGCAGTGCGGGCGAACCCGCGCCTCGTTAGCTCGTCGTTGGACAAGATGACCTGCAACGCACAGGGAATCACCGTGGTGGACATTTACCCCTCTGTGTTGTCGGCCCTGACGGCGAAGGGTGCACCTGTAAGCGTCGCCGAGAGTGTTCGCGTGTTTGTGCAAGCTGCCCGGTGCAGCCGTCGCGCGCAGCGCCTGAGCACCGAGGACAATGGGGACCGTGTCCAGCATAGGCCGGCCGCCTCCCCTGGCCCTGCCGTCACCACTGGTGTGGGCAGCAGCAACTCGCCGGTCGAGAAAGAGAAATCGGCAGCCAACGAGGACTCCTACTTGAATTGCTTCAATGTGGGTATTGCCATGAGTCTGCACACGGTGCTGCTCTCGCGCAACCGCATCTCGAGCTTGCTCGGCATAGTGCAGTTCAGGCACTGCGTTTGTCTGTCACTGCTGGGCAACCGCATTCGCACCATCGAGGATTGCGAGCCACTCGCCATGCTGCCTGATTTGCAATATCTTTCCCTGGAGTACAACCCGGTGGCACGGCTACCGCACTACCGCGCGCATCTACTTCGAATCTGCTCGTGGCCGCAAGAGTTGTCCCCCAGCACCTGCCGTCTGCGCAAACTAGACAGCGCTGCCGTCACCACGGCAGAGTTGAAACACGCCGCGTTGTGTCTTCTGCGGGAATCGGCGCTGCTGCCGGAGCTGCTCTACCGCATGCAGCTCCTGGCATTTCTGGTGGACATCGAAAACCGTCAGCGGCTGCACCGCGAACTTCGTCTGCGCGGTCACGTCTTGCATGACTTGGGCGAACAGGCAAGTGTGGAGCTGCTGCTGGAACGAGGGGTGGCGCACGCGCTGTCCCGGGTCGGGGTTGCAGGGGCGGCGCACATGGCTCGCCAGCTTGTGCGCGATCATCGTCGCCTGTGCGCGACCTCGCCTTCTCCGAGCGAGAACAGCAGTGCGCATCTGGCCCGAGCACAGGCACCACACGCGCACACGCACACAGGCGTCACAGAGGAGAAAGGCGTGTGTGAGGCTGTTGACGAGAAAAGTGGCAGGGCAGCCGACGTCAGGACCACCAGAGTCACGAACTTCGCATCTGATACGATAGACCCGAGCGAGATTGCGAGCGTCAGCACCGTCTCCTCCTGCTCACTGCTTTCAAGCACCTCATCCAGTGGCGCGAGTGTGCTGCAGTCGCTGTCGCATCTGCTTGCAAGCAAAGAGCTGGACTGGAGTCGGAGGTCCTTGCGCCGCGCCGACGCCACGGAGGCTGCTGCTACGTGCAAGGCTTGGTCGAAGGACGCGTTCCGACAGACGATCGTCTCTCTTGATATCCGCCTGTGCACACTGCTCCTGCGTATCTCGAGCGTTTCGGGGCAGACGCTGACGTCCCATGATGTCGACCGCCTGTGTGGGGTGTGGCTGCATGCCGTCTCGCATTGTACGCCGGCGGAGGCCGCAGAGGTGAACGCGACGGGGCCGCGGCGACTGGTTGTCGAGTTCGGAGCCGTAGCGACGGAGCGCAAGAGTACCAAGAGAAGAGGTGCTTCGGAGGGACAGGTAGCGATGAAACAACGGGAAGCCAGCCTTAGTACAGTAGTCACCGGTCGCACACCAATGGGCACGGTCGCACCGGTGGAAACGAGCATTAAGGACGCTCTTGAAAAGGAGTCGCGGTCTCTCTCCAGCACCTCACCGTCACCGCCGCAGCTGGAGCACCGCGACGCGCACGACGTGACGAGGGACTGCACACAGATATCCATGACGTCGCTCTCCTCGGACGCTGCATTGCTGCCGCGGGATGCGGTTCCGCTGCCCACCACTCGCTCTCGAGCAGACCCAACGCAGCCATCGATGCCCAACCGTGAGACTACTGGAAGCACGGACGCACGCGCTGCACTTCACGCTATCGCGCAAGACTCGGCCTCTTTGAAGGCATCCGCTCGCGCCGAAACTATTTACGCATTTGAGGCGCTAGCGCGCGGACGTTGCAAGCGACGCGCTTTTCAGCAGTGGTGTTCAGCGCTGCGACAGCGCTGGCAAACACGCATCGCGACCGCCTACATTCGCGAAAAGGTCAGCGACGGCGCGGCTGCGAACATTCGGAGTCCATCCTGGGGTGGCCTTCTTGCCCAGGTGACCTACGTTGAGCGCAAGCGCGGCTTCTTCACTGTTTGGCGTCGGCGAGCGCAGCTGCACCGCGACTGCCGCACTCAGCGGCTCCGTAGAGTGTGGAACCTGTTGCGCGAGAAAGCGGCAGCATCGTCCATCCTTCGTGTGCGGTGCGAGCAGGCATCTGCGCTGGTCGCGCAGCACATGCGGGACGCGGCGTTTCGTACATGGAAGTCCAAGGCGGAAAAGCGGGCAAGCGAGCGGTGCACGGCGGCTCGGCGCCGCATCTTTGCTGAGGAGCCACGCAGTACAGACGCCTTCCTCGCACTAGCATCCCTCACGCCAGTAATGGCGCACCTGGCCGCCCGCACACCGTCACCGCGCATTACGGTGCTGCGCCGCACCTTGGCAGACGCACTAACGCCTCGCAGAAAAACCTGCACCACAGCCGTGGAAGCACCATCCGTCACCTCGGTGCCTGATGAGGTTCTCTCGGACACACCTGCAGCAGCGGCAGCAAGCCCGGCCATCATGTCTGTTTGGCGTCACGTGGCGGCCCTCGAGAGACGCGCATGCTCACCTCACGCTTCAGCGTCCGTGAGCGATAAAGAAGTGCAACACGGCCGCTATGTATGCAGCTCCTCAGACGAAGAGGCGGGGCTTTCCGCTGTGGGTGCGTCACCAACTCCTGGGGTCAGCGTCTCGAGCGATACCGCCACGCCGTTCGTCGGGGTTACCTCCCCGGAGTGGGTGCAGCAGCCACAACCGCTCTGCGGCGCCGCGAGGGCCGGAGCACTGCTCAGTGGCCCCAGCGGTGAGCTTTCGCCGCCGCCTGCAATGCGCATGCTTTTTTCGCCCGAGCCGAGGGGCCAGAACGCTGGGCTGAGTGGATGCAGCCACACCGTCGACGCCGCCACAGTGCAGCCGCGGGCTTTGCAGCCGTCTCCAGCGCAGCTTCCACTCGCACGGGCACATGCTAGACCATCCGCAGTTCTGCTGGTACCTCCAGTAAAGTCGACTTCTTACAGATTCTATGGCTCTTCAAAGCCAAGCCGTCTTCCGTCCACCGCCGCTGCCCGTCGAGCGATTGTGCAGTCATCGTCTACGACCGAAGTGGAAGCTGCGCCGGGCGACGTGGACTCGCCGTACCCTGCTGCCGATGTCGAGGCGTTGGTGGAGCGGGCGAGGCAGCTTGAGATCGATCGTGACCACCTCATAGAAACGTTGCGGAGCCTTCATCTCTCTCAGCAGAAGCATTGCACACAAGAAAGGCCGCAGCCACTGCATGCAGCCTCCACAGCAGACTCTGTATTACTGCCCTCCTCGGCACCGCCGGCGCCCTCCTTCACCGTTGCCGAGCAGCTGGAAGGGCGGTGCGCCTCTCTGGAGAAGGAGGTGCATCGGCTGGAGAAGTTTGTGGTTGCGCTACAAGACGAGCGACACCAGCTTCTGGATAATATGAAACGTAGTATGTTTCGTTACAGAGCATGATGCGCAACGCCGAAGAAGTGAAAAGCAGCGGAATCAAGGGCAATACCGTCCGCGCGCAGCTGTGGGATAATAGGGTGTGCGGCGCTGCGCACGGCCTCCGTGCTCGACTGTATCATGTGTCGTTATCTGTTTTGCGTTCACCTGAGCCTCGTCTCTGTCTCTCTCTCGCCCCCTCTCCCTCTTTGAAAGGTGCTGCGTGTGCCGTCATATGGGCGGGAGAGACGCGTTGGCCATGGCGGGTGGCACGGGGCCGCGGCCGCCGTGGTCGCACGCACTTCAGCCGAGGGCTCCTAAACCGCACAAGACGGGAAACGAAAAAACAAGGAAAAAGGGGGAAAGGCCTCCTCCGCCCCCCCCTCCTCCTCCTCCTCATCCTGCCTCCCTCTTTGATGCGCAGCCCCTTTAGTTGTGGTTTTGTTTTTTAGCGATGTCGCTCTCTCTCTCTCTCTTCTCGCCTCCCCTCTCTCTCTCACGCACCGTTCACACATACACACACACGTCCGTCCGTGGAACAAAGAGAAAAAAGCAGGTCGAAGGGGAAGGGTCTGCACAAACACCGCTCGCCATCGTGAATTTTATGCACTGTGTCAAGGGCGCGTAGGCGCAGTAGCGACAGATAATGTTTGGCGGTGGTGAGGAGTACTTCCAGGACCCCCCGGAGATCGATCGGGACACGCTTGGTCGCTACGCCACCTTCTGCGCTCGCCTACGCGCCATTGAGAAACCTGGCAAAAGGACCATCACCGAAGCCGCCACTCTGGCGCGCGAAGTCGGCGACACCCTCCTTGACTACGAGCTCGTCGTCGGTGCACTCTTCCGACATATCAAGACGTGGACAGGCCAGAAGCAACTCGCGTGCTGGTATATACTTGACAAGCTGTGTAAGGAGGACCGTGACAAGTACGGCTACACTGCCGGCAAGTACATACTAGAGGTCGGGCGAGACCACATCCCTTACGAGGATGCTGATCTCGCCGGCAAGTACGAGAGCCTCGTGGAGCACTGGGAAAATGTTTTTCCGCGTCATGTCGTCGATGCGCTGTGGATCGCCAAAAAGGAGCGCCTTTGGGCCGTCGACCACCCGACCGAGGTGAAGCAGCAGCAGCAGGCGGAAGAGGAGGAGTGGGCGCGCGAGGAGGAGGTGATGCAGGACGAAGACGGCCTTAACGACTTTGGCCAGCCATGCATCGACTACCTGCAGGGACACTGCAGCTGGGGCGACAGCTGTCGTCTGTACCACCCGCCCGGTGAGGAGGGCTCGCTGCCAGCAGAGTGCCGGATGGGGGACTGGAAGTGCTCGGCATGCGGCGTCATCAATCGGCACTTTCGACGTCGGTGCTCCAACTGCGTGCGTGAGAAGCCGCAGTACAAGAAAGGGCGCGTACCGTCAGCGGAGGATAAGCTGCTCTGCACGCCAGACCCGGCAGTGACGGCCGCCTTTCATCAGCAGTTTGGTTACAACCCGTACATGCCAGCGGAGGCGGTAGCGCACTTCAAGCTGCGCCTAGAGGGTGTGTCGGCGGAGGAGTACCGCAAGGAGCGCGCGGCAGCGTACCGCGTGCGCATTCTCGGCAAGGCTCCCACTAACCCCGTCGAGGAGCGTTGCAAGGCGACGAAGCACTTCCCCGACATCGACATGGAGCCAGACGAGGAGTACGAGGTGGGCACGGACGGGCTCGTGGCGAAGCGGCAGCGCACCGAGAGCCTCGTGCCCGCGAACGCCTCGCCCAATAGCGCTATCGCGCTTCTCGCGCAGCTCGTCATGGAACGTGGCATTTTGGACCCGACCGTCCCGCAAATTTTCGGCGAGCTTTCCCGGTACATCCGCCAGGCTGCTGGTGACCCAGCAATGGAGCTCAACGAAACTCAGGCGGAGGTGCTGCTGTCTGCTTGCAAGCTGGGCTTCACCGCGTGGAATGCGAACAAAGGCGCCGTTCCTTCCGTCGCCACTTTCTTCAAGGCAGTTCGGCATAATGAAAGTAAGCTGGGGCTCTCCAGTGAGCAGGCGGAGCAGCTGGAGTCCATGGCCAGCATGTTCTTGGCGTGAGAAACGCGAAGAAAACCAAAGAGGAAGTCCATCTTGTGTGTGTGTGTGTGTTACAAGTCTCCTTTTGCGCTTGTTTTGCGTCACCGCGAGAACACGCGCATACAGACACGCACACACACAGACACGCACACACACACATCACTACCCGGTTGAAGCCAGGCAGGAAGGTGAAAGGGTGTGTGCGCGGTATCGTCTCGTCGGCACGCCCTCGTGGCGTCGCTTTCTTGTGTGTGTGCGTGTGTGTTGAGCAGTGCTGTGCGCGGAACATGGAGGAATGTCAGTTGCCTGTTTGACGTACGCATATGAAAGGAAAAAAAAACTAAGAGAACAAGACGGTGTGGTGGCACTCATGAATTCTCTCACCTCTGCGTAGATGTATAGAGTGGTACCATTTTCTTTTCTGTGCGCGTTTGCGTGTATCAAGGGAGGCGAATCCATATGCGACTTTGCCGCTGTTGTTCGCCGGCATTCATTGACTGTCCGCAGCCCCCACAAGGTGCGAGTATGATCCCCTCGTCGCAGTTCAACTTGTTTTATTTTTTTACGAGCAATGATGGGCTTGTCTCTCTCGCGCGCGCCGCTTCTCCCTCTCCCTCTCCCGCCTCCTGTTTTTGGTTTCCGCCCCTCATGTCACCGTGCAGAGGAAACAACCAGGTGAAAAGGGGAACAATAATTAGAAGGGCGCCGCTTGGCATCTACACAGCAAACTACCGCCAGCATCACCACATCAGGTAGCCATCACATCTTGCTAGCGAGACACACGCACACACATATATACATATACGCATACATGCATGCGCACACACGTTACTCAGCGGTCTTGTTGCCCCTCTCCCCTCTTTGCTCGGGCTCACCCACACATCTCTGCATACGAGCGAGCACGCCGAACGCACCTCCCGTGCAGCGCTGCTTCCACCCCGCCTCCTGTCTGTGACTCGAGTCTGACCCTCCTCCTTTTTGCCGGCACACAACGCAAAGCACGAGCGCTTGGGTCAACGGTGCTGTGCGCGTTGATCACTGCCGTCGTACGTCGCATCTTTTCTTTATTCGTACCATCGCACTCGCTGCGTGTATCTCGCCTACGTGAAGGGAAGTCAGTTCGCCTTCTGTTCACTGCCGCCGTTGCCGAAGCCTCGTTGAGCGCCTCATCACTTTTCTGTGTTTTTCTCCTTCGTCTCTCTCCCTTGTCCCGTGAAGTCGATGACCTCTGTAATCCTCGTGAACCCCATCGCCTTTGGGCCAAATCCGAAGACGAAGGACAACGCCCTGATTCAGTCCATGCACGTCGGCAACGCGAAGGCTGACATGGATCGCTCGCAGGTCTGCGCGCTTGTAACCGAACTAGAGTCCTTCTTCAAGGTGAGCTGCGGCGTCCGCACCGTCGTCGTTCACCAATCCCGCGAGCCGAAACTGTGCCGGGTGACGCTGGAGGAGCGCGGTGAGAGTGTCTGTGTCGCGGACAGCCTCTCCGTCCACAATGTCGTCGACGGCAACGGCGTCATTCAGCGCCATCTTGTTGTCTTTTACCCGATGAATCCGTTCCGCCAAGGTGAGCTGGCCCGCAAGCAGCTTGTCAACCACATCACCAAGGCAGCGGAGGAGAATGCCGCGATCGAGCTGATTGATCTGCGGCCTTTTGAGGAGGAGGGCAAATACCTGGAGGGGTCGGGCTCTCTCATCTTTTCGCCCGGCGGCAGGTACGTGTACACGGCCGTTTCTCAGCGTAGCCATCCCGATGTGTTGGAGGCGCTGTGCCGGCCAGAAAACCTGAACATTCCTCCTGAAAATCGCTTTCTTCTGCGCTGCAAGAACGCGATACCGCACACGAACTTGCTGGGGTGGTGCGGCACGGGTATCTGCGCCTGGGCCATCAGCAGCCTTGTCTTCGATGTGGAGGAGGAGGAGGTGGCCTTCTACGACCACCTGTCCGCCGTCTACTCCTGCGTCCTGGAACTGAGTGAGGCGGAGGTGGAGAAGTTTGCGGCGAGTGCGCTGGAGGTGCCTGTGCAGCCACAGAGTGGGAGCGCAGGCAACGCGCACTACGTTTTGGTAATCTCAGAAACGGCCCTGGCGGGACTCACTTCCAAGAACCGTGAGCTGCTCATAGACTGGTACGGCGAAGAGAACGTGCAC
The DNA here is from genome assembly GCF_000002875.2 of Leishmania infantum JPCM5. Lineage (NCBI taxonomy): Eukaryota > Euglenozoa > Kinetoplastea > Trypanosomatida > Trypanosomatidae > Leishmania > Leishmania infantum. Next base: position 1,346,872 of record NC_009418.2, read on the forward strand.
ACCTTCTACGGCGAAGTCCTCGAGCGCCGCTGCGGTACCTCGCTGCCTTCCTGCATTGCTGCCTCCTACACACTGGGGTCTCGGCCGCCTTTGCCATCGCAGCCGTCCACAATTGAGTTGCTGCGGCTCGGTGCCGATAGCTGAGGCGGCGTGGTGCTCTGATGGATGCAAACGCCCCTTCACATCCCTCGACGCTCCAGCGCGTTCTTTTTCGTTGTGCATGTGTCGGTGGTTTCCCTTTTCCCACGTATTAGCACGTCACTCTGTGCGTTTTCTGTTAGCGTGTCTGCGCCCACCCATCTCTTACGCACACACGCTCGCATGCACCCCACCCCCGCCCCCTCCTCCTCGGCTTTGTCCATACCGCTGCCGTCTGGTGCCACGCGCCTGCTGCTGAAAGGCCTAGCTACGGTGATGTGTGTGTGTGTGTGTGTGTTGGAGAGAGGGACGATATTGGAAGTGGGCGGGGCATTAGAGGTGTGAGAGCACAGAATCCGCAGCGTGAAATGGGCTCTGCGGCCTCCTGGAAGATCTTTTCTTATTTCTTTTTTGGTTTTCAAAGATAAGAAATGGCGAACGAAAGGAAAAACGCTGGTGCTCGTGAACCACTCAAAGTGACGCGCACTGCTGTGTACCTCAGGATGGGTCGAACTTGTTGCCCGCCACACGCCGACGCACGAGCACGTTGCGGGATACCACGCGCCATAATTTGGCACCGGTGCACCCTTGATGAAAGCAATGAGGTACACAGGGACGCCCAACCACGCCCTCTCTTAGGCGTACCCGCAAATTCTTTCCCCTCACTAGACGAAACCTCTCACCTCCCGTGTTGAAGATGCGCTCATTCAAGGTTTGCTTGTTCAGTTTCGCATTTGCATGCCCCTGCTGTCGTGGTGTAGTGCGCCGTGTTCGAGCCGTGCGTGGCCACCTCGTTGTCGTCTCCCCCCCCCTCCACCTTCCCTCTTACTGTTGCTCTCACAGCCTCTCGCGGTCCTGGCACTGGATACACACACAGTGGAGATGGAGGAGGGTGAAGAGAAGAACGGTTGATCGTGTGACGGTTCGTTTCACCAGGCGCACGTGTGGGTGGTCGCCCTCTTTTGCTTGTATCCATCCTGCAGACAGCACAAACGCCTTCGCACAGGCGCACACACGCGCGAAAGAGAGTAAGGTCTGTCAAGACGATGAAGCAAAAAAAAAAAACGGAAATACACGGCTCGTATGAAAAGGAAGAAAATGCGTCTCTCTGCTTGTAATGTGCGGACGGTCGCTGGGGGCGGCATTCTCCCTCCTCTTCTCTGTTGTGTGCATGAACGTGCACGTTTAGAATGATTATCGTGCTTCGGTGGTCACCCGTTGCATGTGCTTGGGTGCAGCACGTTACTCGCTTCTCGCTCTCGTTACACCTCCCTCCCCCTCCCTATTTTTTTTGTTCCCCTCTTTTTCGTCGTGTTGTGCCTTTATGTGGTTGCCATCTCGATTCCTCTTTTCCTTGTCATGTTTCTCCTCCGCTCGCGTGGTCGTCTCGGAGAGACAGCTTCCCACCTTACAGCGTCCCCCACGCACATCTCTTTTCTCCTTTGGTTCCCTTCACTGTCCGTAGAGGCGCATGGGAAGGTCGAGTTGCCGCGCTGCAAGATTGGCAACAACGGAAAAAACTGAAGTGCAGAGGCGACTAGTGGCCACCCCCCCCCCACACAAAAAAAAGATCGAACGCCGGAAAGGGAAAGGAATGTCATACGCCAGTTACTACCAGAGGGGGGGGTGGCGAAGTGCCTTCGCGTATGCCTCTGTACACCACTTCCGTAGTTTTTTGTTGTTGGTCGGTAGGTCTGCCCTCGTATGCTCTTTGCTGGCCCTGTCTGTGTTTCGCCAGCTTCATGTCGTCTTTTGCGCTTGCAGCGCTCTCGATAACGAGAAGAAAAAGAGAAACAAGGACGAAGAAAGCGTCGCGAAAGTGGCGGGGTGCTATGGTAAAGAAGACGGCACAGCCTCTCCCTAGCAGGCTCTCCTTGCTGGGAGGGGCCACGAGCGAGAGTTGCCGGAGCCACTCAATCGGGTCCTGTTCGCTCGTGCCCTTCTGGGGACTGCTGTTTCGTCTCTAGACGAGCAGCTGAAGGTGATGGAGGGAATCGCAATGCGTGCGAAGTTATCCTCGCCTCCTTTTCGGAGTGCATATAAGCTATATATATATATATGTGTGTGTGTGTGTGTGTATCTGTGTCGGGGACGTCCTCTGCAAGGCAGCACCTCTCCCTTCAACGCTCTCTACTCCTCCCTCCTCTCTCCCCTCAATCCTTTTCTGCAATGCGGTCACACAATCATTATACTGATATATATATATATAGTAATACGGGCTTCGATAATACATCGCACACGAAGGTGAGATAGCAGAAGCACAAATCACATCCCCGCCACCTCTGCTCCCTTCCTCAGGAGCGATGCCTACACAAGAAGAGCCTCCACAGCAGACCCGTTTGCTCTTGCGTCGCACGCTGAGCACCCGATTTCCCCTTATTCTTGGTGAGATGCGGCTGCCCAGTATGGCCCCTAGTCCGAGCATTCCCTATGATGTGCTGCTTCGCCGCTACGTGGACCTGCGCGACGCGGCCCGAGATCTGATCTCTGCCGACCCGAGGCAGTCGCTCAATGTGCACGACACCTATCTGCGTCTCTGTCAAGCCCATGGCTACCCGCTAGACAATCACTACCTGGGCTACCTCGCTCGGTACGCCACGGTGCAAGCCGCTATTACGAGCGGCTCAGCCCGAGATGTGGTGGACAAGGTGCGTCATCTCGATTTTCTTCCCACCTATGTTGGCAAGCTCGCGTGGATGCCCATCTTCGTTACCCTCTCCGACTGCGTTCTCCTTCACTCTTTGTCACTGTCGAGCCAGCAGCTGGACAGTGATTTAGTGCTTCTCCTTGCCCACAGCCTCCCTCCTCTCGTGCAACTTGCCTGCCTGGACGTATCTGGCAATCCGATCGGCTGCACCGGTGTGCAGGCTCTCATACGGCTCGTGAAGTCCTCTCCCTCTCTGACGCAGTGCAACATACACGGCTCTGCATCGATTGCACCTCTGACAAGGCGGCTCGAGGCCGCATTGGCTCGCAATCAAGAGCGCACATCTCCGACAGCGGTGGCGAGCCAGTGATGGTGCCGGCAATGTCAGCAGCGCACGGGTGTACTTCCTGTACAGTATTCGCTCCTCTCACGGCACGCCCATGCGAGGAAGGGCTACCGTCTGTCGATGTGCTTGTATGTTGTGCCGTCCTTTCTTTGTGTACTGCTCTCTCGCCCTCGCGACTTGTATGTCTTATTATCTGATCTTTCTTTTCCGTGGAACTGGAACGACTGCGCCGTGGCCTCGTGGAGGACATCAAGGACTGCACTACACACACACACACACGCACGCACGCACACATACAAGGTAAAAACAGAGAACTGGTATTCGGGCAGTCGACAGGACGCTCTTTCTATGCGGCATCGTGCGCACAGTGTACTCCGTCGTAGGCAGTATCGTTGATGTTGTTTTTGCGAGTGCGGGCGTGGTCGTCTGGCATACGATGCCGCTCTCTCCCTTTTGTGTGTGTGTGTGTGTGTGTGTGTGTGTGTGCGTGTGTGTGCGTGTGTCTTGCATTGGGCAAGTGCATCAGCACGTCGTGCTCGCTGGGTGAGTACTCATGTTCACAGTCTCACACTTTTCTACACGTCTGCTGGTGCCGCGCCTTCCTCTTCGCGCTTTGCTCTCCCATGAGACGCTCCCACATCTTCAGTTGACCTCGCCGCGCCGCGTGCGGGGTCATGGCGGTGCCCAAATCCCACTTCTCTTCCCTCTCTCTCTGCCGTTCTTCAGAGTCATCGCGTGCGAGTGCTGGCGCACTCGATAGCACAAAGACACCACGCACAGACGCGCCTCCAGTGGGCAGGACTCATGCTCGCTCGTCTTGCGTGGCCAACGAGTCGCCTCGCCATCGCAGCGACCGGCAGCTCTGTGCCTCTGTGCCGGGGTCGTCTCGCAGGCGTCGCAGCAGCGCTGGGCGCCCCGTCTTTCGTTAGCGCAGCACTTGTGTCACAACGATGGGCCAGCTCGGATGGTATTGGCAACAACGCCAGCACCGGAGACTCTAGCACGGGTACTGCAGCAATTGCTGATCTGAGCGAGAAGGAACTGGTTGAGCTCAACAAGGAGGCCGCGGAGGCCTTCGAAAAGGGCGAATTTTCCTCGGCCATCGAAGCGTGGGAGAAGGTGGCACAGTCGAAGCAGCACACCCCAAACAGCCCCACCCTCATGAGCTGCCTCAACAACCTCGCTTGCGCGTACGGTGAGATGGGTGACAGCATACGAAAGCTGAAGCTACTGGAGAGATCTCGAGACCTGGTTCAAGCAGTGTACGGCACCGACCACCCGCAATATGGCATGGTCTTGTATAACATGGCCTGCGCCAAGGAGGAGATGGGCCTCTATGCTGATATGAAGCAGCTGCTTGAGCAGTCGCTCGCTCTCCATGAGAAGCGTTTCAACCCACGACATGCCAAGGTCGGTCGCGTTCTGCTGTTGCTCGCCGCCGCCCACGGCCATCTTGGCGAGCACGAAGCCCAGCTGCGTACAGCCGAGCGTGCGTACGAGATTGTGAAGCGTCACTGCGGCCCTGAACACGTGCAGACAACCATTGCGATGATGACTCTCGGTCGAGCCTACGGTGCGGCGGGGCAGGTGGAGCGACAGCTGCAGCTCGCACAGGCAGCCTACAGCATTCAAGAGAGGCGGCTTGGCCCAATGAGCCCGCAGCTGGCCATGACTCTGCTGGAGGTTGCCGAAGCGCACAGGGTCAACGGCGATTTCTACAATCAGAAGGCGCTGCTCGAGCAGGCTGTGGAGCTGCAGCAGCGGGCCTTTGGGCAGCAGCACACCCAACTCATTGACACATACATCGCACTCGGTGACGCCTGCGGGCAGCTGGAAAATCCGAAATCGCAAGCGCAGTACTACCTTGAGGCGCTCAAGATTGCACGTCAGCGCTTCCAAGGAAGGCACATTGCCATCGGCAAGGCTGCAGTGAGCGCCGCCCGCGCGTACCTCTCTCATGGCAACAAGGCGAAGGCGCAAGCGTTGTTGGACGAGGCGCTGTCTATTGTGAAGCGCAACGTGAGCCCGGAGCACCCTCTCTCCAAGCAGCTGGCCAAGGTCGCAAAGGAGGTGGCGCGGTAGTGGCACCGCACCTCTGGAATCATTTGTGTGTGTGTGTGTGTGTTTGTGGCGAAGTGTGTTGGGGTGTTGCTTGCGAATGAGGTGGCCCTGCTCCGCCGCGCCGGGGCCGTGAGAAAAGGTGGGAGGGAGGCGGTGACGCATCGCTGGTGCGCCACAGTTTCGACCTCTTTCTCTCTCCCTTTCCCCTTGAACCGCATCATGCACTTGTGTGCTTCTTCACGCCTTTGTAGCGTAAGGCAGTGCAAAGTCATGAGGTACCGGAAGGGGAAACGAAGCAAACTGCGCTGTCGGAGTTGATCTGCGCTCAGCCGGTCTGTGTCGCCATGATCGTGTTTGACTGCTCTGACGTCGAGCCTGAGGCCGAACGGCGCGCATGCCGTAGAGCGAGTGGACATGTGCGTCGATGTATGGCTTTCCTCACTCCTTCACGAGCATCCCTCCCGTTCAACTCAAGCACACCCTCTCTCATATATACACCCCTTTTGCACACCTGTGACAGCACGCCGCCACTCTGCGCACACGCATACTTGCACAAGCACGTACTATCGCTCGCTTGTTGCAAGCTCATTTCCATAGAGAAGGGTCCTCGTTCACACAAGCACGCCCATAAAACCGCCCGCACATAGTGGAGTAAGAGTGCCGTCTTCACCCGGGCTGTCGCGTGTTTAACGGTGCAGCAGTCCGACACACATACGCGGCACACCTAATCCAGCAGCCAGTCGATCTCTCTAACATATTTTATCTTCCGTCTTTTCTCCGAGAAAGGCACTCGGCTGCCGGTGTCGGTTCAGCGTTCGGTTCCTGCATTGACTAGTGACCGCGAGCTCCATCTGGCTAACTCCACGCGTGCCCGTCTTATTGCACGTCTACCGAATAATCGCTCTCTTCACAGCACGATGTCCGGCATCAAGATCGAGGAGGTCATCTCGACCACCAAGAAGGAGCGGGTGGCAGCGCACAGCCATGTGAAGGGGCTCGGCCTTAACCCGGACGGGACGACGAAGCACATCGCCGACGGTTTCGTTGGACAGGAGAAGGCGCGCGAGGCGGCCGGCATTGCGGTGGAGCTGATCCGCTCCAAGAAGATGGCAGGTCGGGCGCTACTGTTTGCGGGGCCGCCGGGCACCGGCAAGACGGCGCTGGCCCTCGGTATTGCCAAGGAGCTGGGGCCCAAGGTGCCCTTCTGCCCGATGGTCGGCAGCGAGGTGTACAGCGCGGAGGTGAAGAAGACGGAGGTTCTCATGGAGAACTTCCGCCGCGCCATCGGGCTACGCATCAAGGAGAACAAAGAGGTGTACGAGGGAGAGGTGACTGAGCTGCGCGCCGAGGAGACGGACAACCCGCTCGGCGGCTATGGCAAGTCCATCTCGCATGTCATCATCACCCTCAAGTCGCAGAAGGGGTCCAAGTTGCTGAAGCTGGATGCGGCCATCTACGAGAGCCTGGAGAAGGAGAAGGTGTCCGTCGGTGACGTCATCTACATCGAGGCAAGCTCTGGCGCTGTGAAGCGGGTGGGCCGCAGCGATGCGTACATCGGTGACCACGACCTGGAGGCGGACGAGTACGTTCCGATCCCGAAGGGAGACGTGCACAAGAAGAAAGAGGTGATTCAGGACGTAACGCTGCACGATCTCGACATGGCAAACGCCAAGCCTAGTCAGGGACAGGATGCCCTGTCAATTGTCAGCAGCATGATGCGGCACAAAAAGACGGAGGTGACGGAGAAGCTGCGCCAGGAGATCAACAAGGTTGTGAACAAATACATTGACCAGGGCGTCGCTGAGCTCGTGCCCGGCGTCCTCTTCATCGATGAAGTGCACATGCTGGATATTGAGTGTTTCACCTACCTCAACAAGGCGCTGGAGTCGACCCTCGCACCGGTCGTCATATTCGCCACCAACCGCGGCAGTTGCCGCATTCGCGGGACGGAGATTCGCGCGCCGCACGGGATGCCAACAGATTTGCTAGATCGTCTCCTTATCATTCGCACCATGAACTACGACGTGAGCGAAATAACGTCGATCGTGGAGATCCGTGCCCATGTGGAGGGGGTGAAGATATCCGAGGCGGCTCTGACCAAGCTCGGCATCATCGGCGAGAGCACGTCGCTGCGCTTCGTTGCGCAACTGCTGACCCCAGCGCTCATCATTGCCGAGACGAACGGTCGCGAGATGATCGAGGAGGAAGATGTGGATCTGGTGGCTGAACTCTTCAAGGACGGCAAGGCATCTGCCCGTCTGCTGCAGGACCACGCAGAGGAATACGTATACCAGTGAGGCAGCGTTCCCGAGAACAGTTGCAGAGGCGATGCGACGTGGAGGTGGCCCATCGCTGCACGCATGCACCTCCTCCCCCTTCCCCGTTTTCCTCTGGGCCGTCTTCGCAGAGCAGTGTACCCTTCCGTAGTTTTTTTTTCTCGTTCCCTTTTTGATGTGTGTATGTGTGTGTGGTGAAACACAAGTGTGTGTGCCTCTGTGTGCGTGGGTGTGTCTCTCCTGACCTCACGCTCCTCCTCGCCTTGAATGTGTCTGTCTCTCTTTGCACACGCGTGCGTTTGCCTGCCGTTGCTCACCATTTTGCCTTCAGGGACACGGATGGCGCACACCCCGTAGAAACAGAGCAGCACGCGGGTGATGAGGGAGTCGTTAGGAGGGTACGCTATCCGATCCCCTTCACTCGTGGGGGTGGGGGTATTTTAGGGTTCCCTGTGTCTAACTAGAAGGACAAAGAGAAAGCAAGAAGCACTGGCTCGTGTTACTCTCGGGTGTGAACGCGACACCATATGCACAGTCCACTGCGCTGGTGTCTCCCCCTCCCCCCTTTGACCGACTCTGCAGGGCCCTCTTTTCCCCGAGGCGTCACCTACCTGCTCTCTTATCAGGCTGGCGTGTACGAGCAAGCAAGGTGATTATCGTCATAAAAGTGGCCATCACGTTCTGTCCCCCTTTCTATCACCGCTCTGCACCCCGTACTTGTTTTGATTTCCTCAACTTCTCTTTCACTGTGGTGGAGTCTGTACTCACACACGCCCTCGCCCGACGTCCAAAACGTGCATGTGCATTGCATTGCCGCCTACTCCCCAGCTCCCCCCCCCTCCCCTGCCAATCCGCTCCTCACCGATTGATCAGCTCCAGGCGAACCTGTTCGGTGTCCGCATTGGCAGAGTTGCTGCGGTACGCCATGGAGCAGGAAAGGGGCTCCACTGAAAACAAATAGCCAGCCGTGTGGATGAAGCGCTGTTGCAGCTGTTGAAACACGAAGTATACTTGCGCCTATCATCCACGTCGACCCACGCGGGAGTGCGCTACTCTTTGTGTTGATGCCATCTGTGGTGTGACGCGTGTGCGCGTGCTCGTTTTGGCGTCATGTTAGAGTTTGTCGTCACCACTCGGCCGTCGCGCCGCATTGTGTGCCGCAACGAGGCAACGTACATCTACTTTTGGCCCTACCTCTTCTGTCGCGAAGTCCCGGGTGCCCTGCAGTTGTGTCAGTGGGCTGCACGTCGTGGTGCAGCCGTGCACGGTGCCGTCCGGCTGCAGCCCAGCGAGACCCCCAACGCAGCGCATCGATGCTATCTGAAAGTAACACGCCCTGTCGCCGCAGGCCGCACGCTCATTTCGCTTCCGGCAGCGCTTTCTCTGAGTGTCAGCTCTCCAGAGTCGCGCAAAGGCACCTTCATCGGACGCTACAGCGCCCTTGAGAACTTTGCGCAGCTCCTCGCCCGTGAGCTGCACAACCCGCGCAGCCCTCATCGCGCCTATCTCGAGTTTCTGCATGACCTGCACAACTCGGGGACGGAAGAGGTATCGGACGCGCTTCTTGCCGGGCTCCACTACGAGCGTGCTGCGGTACTGGTTGATCAACTAGATGCCATGTACGCCGGGAACTCGCTGCAAGCACGCGGGGCTGCCAACGCGCCCTTCCTGGACAAGGAGCAGCTGACCTCAGCAAGTCAGCGCGTGGAGTGGGTGCGGCTGCAACAGCTGCAGCGTCGCCTTGAGCAAGGCGTGCCCCACTTTGCCGCCAAATCAACAGCCTGGGCGTTGTCCATGGCGCTGAGTCGCGCAATGGAGGACGACGCGGAGGGGCTCAGCCTTTATCCGCTGATCGACTTTTGCGCCCATAGCTTTGAGCCGAGCGCATACGTCTGTGTAGGCGAAGAGCGCGTTGCAGCCGTGCGACCGGTTCGCTGGGCAGATTCGAGCGGAGAGCCCCTTGTGCACGTCGTGACGCGACGTTTGCTGCGCGCAGGCGAAAAGGTTACCCTGCGGTGGCATTGGCGGCCTGTCAAGACGACGGAGGATGCGGAGTTTTGGCAGATGCGCTTCGGCTACGTTCCGCAGTCAGAGTAGCCGCACGATGGGGTTCGTGCGCAGGTCTCTGCACGCATACGTTCACACGTGCGATGGCGCCGTACGTGGCCTGTGCGCTCGTGCCTGACTCACTGTCGTGTACTGCCTACCTTCATCACAGGTCCTCTCAACGAACGAAAAGCAGCCATGGAAACAGAGAGGGGAGCAGCCACAAACGACAAGGAAAAACATGGCCCAGCACTTGCAGGAAGACACGACCTGTGTGTGTGCGCGCGCGTGTGCGTGCCTGTGCTTCTTTTCCCAAGCGTCCGGCGAGTGAGCAGCACCAGAAACGCCTGAGTCGATGCATCTGATGTCGTCTACTTCTCTCATCGTCCCTCTCCCTCCTTCGTCACTTGTGCATGTCGCCGTCGCCTTTCGTTTTGTTCTTATTTTCCGAGCGGTGTATGCGTGCCTGCATCTGTGTGTGTGTTGTTCGCTGTGTGCACCGACGGATGGCCGCCGGCCTCCTCCCTTGTTGAGCACAAGGGGGTATTCTTGAAGGAAAAGCAAACACGAGCAAGAGAAGTGGCGACTCTTGCGGCACCGAAGAGTCACATCAACGTCACGTGCCAGAGGGAGGGAGCGGTTACCATCGCTCACTCGCTCGCACACGTGCCTTCCTTCATTTCACAGAGCACATTCCGTCCACAAGGAGAAGCTCCACCCAAAGGCACCAGACACCTCCGGCAAGCACAACTAGCATTCGCGAGGAGGAGCAGCTCGGAGAAGGGGCAAGAGTCGTGTTTTATCCCCCACCCGCCAACCACCTCTTTTCTGCGGCACCACACGACTCATAAAAACTTTTGAAGGACGACTTGTTGGTTTGACCGCTTTCCGTTTTCACCTCTCCTTTTTGATTCACTGTGCCGTTTGTCCCCCCCCCACACACACACACACACTTAAAGGCCTCGGCCTCGAAGCGGAGCGTTGTTAGTTGGCGCCGCTCGGTCCGCCCATGCAGCAATCATCCTTTGAAGTCGCCGTGGACAGGAGCAGCCAGCACTCCTTCGTGACGGTCTCGCAGCACTACCTCGACACTGTGCTGCGGCCGCTTTACACCGGCCGCCTGCCGCTAGCGGTGCCGTTGCGCATTACAGGGCGGAGCGGCCACGACATCTACGTCGGGTGCCTCACCAACCGGCCGCACACGCGCTCCAAGTTTGCGCTTGTTTTCCCCCTTGCGCTCTGCTATGACCATGGGCTGAAGGAGGGCGAGCTGGTGGAGTGCGTGCCGCTGCCCAACACGCCGCGTGCGACCAAGGTTCTGGTGGCGCCGCTGACGGTGGATGACAGCGAGGTAGTGGAGCAGAACGCGCTTCGTGTCGAGAACCTGCTGCTTCGCCAGGTGCAGGTGGTGTTCCCCTCCATGATCATCTCCGTCTCCATCTTCCCCGGAGTGCCGGCCAAGGTGATGGTGACCGCCATCGAGTGCGGCGACGCGGAGGAGAAGCTGCGTAGCGGGTGCGCGACGATGCACGAGGGCACACATTTTGTAATTGCCACCCGTGTCCGTCAGGAGCAGACGGACCGCGGGGCTGATGGTGCTGCCGCACCGCCGCTCTGGGCCTTTGTCCGCGGGCGGCCCGCTCGTGCCGCCGCTGACAGCGGGGCCGAGCGCAACGACACGGCTGCGGTGCGGGTGCGCCGCGTCACGGCTGACAAGTACCACTGGAAAAACGGTATGGTGCTCGGCGTCCTCGACTGCGCGACGCTGGCGACACTGAACAGGGAGGAGGTGACTCCGGGGTTTCTGCGGGCACACTTGAAGCAGATGACCGTCGTTGTCGTGGACAACGCCGACGGCGAGGCAGCGGGAGCTGCGGACGAGGAGGGCGTGTGCGTGGTGGACTCCCTGGCACAGGCGACAAACCTTCTCCTTACTCCTCACGGTCTCGACCTGTCGGCCCCTACGGCTGGGAAGGCTGGCGACGCAACCAGGAACGATTCTGCCGGAGTGGTCCGTCCGGTGCTCTCGAGTCCCGCGCTACTCCCACTCTCTGCGGTGGCGCTGGACGCCGTCACGCAGGTGCACGGGAGGGTAGCGGAGGAGCTGCAGCAGCACCTTGTGGCCGCCCTCCACCAGTCGAGCGTGCCGCGGTTTGCCAATCTGCACCAGAACAACGTGCTGCTGTGCGGCGGGAAAGGCTTTGGCAAGTCGACGGTGGTGCGCGCGGTGCTCGACACGCTATCCGACGTGCACACCGTAACGCTCGAGTGTGGCAAGGTCAAGTCCTTCTCTGCAGACATCGCCAGGGCCTTGATGGAGTGCGTTCTGTGCAAGCCAGCGGTGCTGGTGCTGGAGAACTTCGACAGCATCGCGCCGGCGCAGCAGGAGGGCCACGCGGAGGCGATGACGGCTATGACGCGGGCAACACTGGAGGCAACGCTGACACGCTTCTGCTATCAGTTCTCCGTTCGTCCACAAGGAGCGGTGGTGGTGCTGGCGACATGCTCGAGCCGCGACGCAGTGCACGAGACGCTGCGGTCGGCTTACTGCTTCCGGCGGGTGCTAACGCTGGAGGCGCTGAATCGCGCGTCGCGGACGGTGCTGACTGAACAGCTGTTCCCATACGCGCCGCGCGAAGACGTGGCGGCGGCGGCGGCGCTGATGGACAACTACACCCCGTTTGACGTGAAGCAGCTGGCGGCGCGGATGCGGGCGAAGCTGGCGGCGGAGCCGGCCCTGTCGCTGCGCGAGTGCGCCGCGGCCTGCGTGACCTTCTTTACCCCGCTGGCGCACACCGGCATCAACTTTCTCAAAGGGGACAAGGTGTCGTGGGAGTCGATTGGCGGGCTGGAGGAGGCGAAGACGACGCTGTACAATACGCTGGTGCTGCCGATCAAGCACCCGCAGCTCTTCGCGCGGCTGCCGCTCAAGACGCGCAGCGGCATCCTGCTCTACGGCCCATCCGGGTGCGGCAAGACCTTCATCGTCGAATCCCTCGTCAACGCGGAGAACTTGCACTGCATAGTCATCAACGGCCCGGAGGTGTTTGGCAAGTACATTGGGCAGAGCGAGCAGAAGATCCGCGACGTCTTTGAGCGCGCGCAGGCGGCGGCGCCGTGTGTGGTGTTCTTTGACGAGTTCGACTCGGTGGCGCCGCAGCGCGGCGCTGACGACTCGGGCGTGACGGACCGCGTGGTGAACCAACTGCTGTGCTACCTGGACGGTGTGGAGGGGCGCAAGGACGTGTTTGTCGTCGCGGCCTCGAGCCGGCCGGACCTAATCGACGCGGCGCTGCTGCGGCCGGGCCGACTCGACAAGGCCGTCGTGTGCCCTGTGCCGAGCGAAGATGATCGGGTGGCAATACTGCGCAGCCTGCTGAGCAAGGCCTCGGCGCACTTCAGCGACGAGGAGCTGCGGCAAGTGGCGCGGCGCACGGTGAACTGGACGCCTGCGGACCTCTCGGCGATGGTGTCGTCGGCGAGCACGCTGATGAGCATGCGGTTCGTGGAGCGCCTGACAAAGCAGGCGGCTGGCGTGTCAGGCAGCATCGCTGGTTGTGGCACCGCGCCGGATGACGAGGATGGGTTTGTGATTGCTGGCCTCGGCCACGGTGTGACGCGAGAAAAGGTGGGGGACACGTTGAAGCCGCTGTGCCTAGCCACCCACGGCGGGGCGGAGGCGGCTGTCTCCGACACGGCCGCCCTCGCAGCGGAGCTGATGTCGATAGACGACTTGTGGGCGTCTGTGGCGACGACGCGGCCGTCGCTGTCGGAGAAGGACATCCAAAAGCATGAGCGCATCCACGCCTTGTTCTCCAAGGGCAAGAGCGCTCCTCCGCCCAAGCCTCCCGGGTCACGGCTCGTCACGCGATGAGCGCCCGCCCCCCGGATGATATGGAGGAGGTTGTCGCTGTGATTTCTCGCTTGTCTTATGCCCAACGAGCAACTGAAATAGAACAGAACCAAAAAAAAAAATACTGGACTGTGGACCACGAACGACTCGATGGGGGTGTGATGAGCACCTTTACGTTTTTTTCTCTCGCGGTTACCGCCACTTCCCTTGCGGACCCTTAGCCCTTCGTGTTCCCTCGCTCCCCCCCCGCGTCCTCCTCCTCGCGCCCGCCGGGCGAAAAGAGAGAAAAGCTCCTCCCGTTGGATTCGAACCAACGACCTGTAGGTTAACAGCCTAACGCGCTGCCGACTGCGCCAGGGAGGATTCATTACTAACCATTGAATTCAGTGCCGGGGCTTCGAAAAGCCCCGATGACGAAAAGATTTCCTTCCGGCCGGAATCGAACCAGCGACCCTGTGATATCTGCGATCTCTACAGTCACATGCTCTACCAATTGAGCTACAGAAGGTTGCTAACACGGTGTTAGAGAGGGGAGTTCACGTTCTCTGTCAAGTTGAACAAAAAAAGAAAGGCCACTGCGAGAATCGAACTCGCGACCCCCACTTTACGAGAGTGGTGCACTGCCACTGTGCTAAGCGGCCGTCGGGGATCCAACGAAAATGAGTTGGGTGCGCAGAGTGGACGGATATTTTCGGTGAAAAACAAAAAAGGGAGGCTCTGTGGCCGCTTAGTCTAGTGGTATGATTCCCGCTTCGGGTGCGGGAGGTCAGGGGTTCAATTCCCCTAGCGGCCCTTTTCCTTGCCTTGCTCTCTCGGGATGGAGCACGTTTCCATAGGAAATCGTGGTTTTGCGTGTCCTCCCTGGCGCAGTCGGCAGCGCGTTAGGCTGTTAACCTACAGGTCGTTGGTTCGAATCCAACGGGAGGAGCTTTTTTCACACGGTTTTTTACAGCACCACCAAAACGCAAGCAAAAGAGGCTGTCCCGGGAACATTGCACACACCGTTTTTCCAACGCTCCTCCAACTCTTTTCTCTCCCTCCGTCTGTTGATCATTCGTGTTACCTCCATTTCTGTTGTGGAGTCTCTTCCCCCCGACTTCCCCACCATATCTTCCCTACTATTTTCGCAGCAGGAGCACACTGCGGTCTTCACACCCAACAAAAATCCATGCGGCAGCCCCCCTCCCCGACAATTCATTGAAAGGAATGCGAGCTACACCCCCTCCTGCTTCTACCGACTCCCCGCACGCACAGGAATTACCCCCACTCCGGACAGCTGTTGTTTTTGCGCAGACAACCATTAAAGAATGAAAGCGCATGGCCCCTCTGTGCTCCTGCTCCGCAATCACTTCACTCTTTTCTCGTCCGTGTTTCTCCTTACTCGTTCGCCTCATCCCAGCAGCGCGTCCTCCTACCGCAGCAACAAAGTGCGGAATGTAGCGCCATGACATAAGTATACAAAAAAAGTGCGGCGCCGTCACGAAACCAGGTTCTTGGTCTTTTTTACTCATCTGCGCCACCTTCCGCATGCATGTTAGCCATGTCGCACGAAGCGCAGCTGCTGGGATTGCTGTGGTGCGAAGCAACGCAGCCGTCCTGCAATGCAGCAACGCTGACGCACAACATCGGCGTGGCTTTCCGCTACCTGGAGACGCCATGGGAAGACAAGGCAAAACAAATCATCGGTGCGCTCGTAACCCTGAACGCCGGTCCAATGCACACCACCATCTGGGCCGCACTCTTTCAGCAGCTCCGTGAAACAGACAAGCCCACCATGAAGGTATACGTTCTCAAGCAATTTGCCAACGTCTGCTGGACAGTTCCCACTAATCAAGCCGCGAATGCGTTCCGTGCGTTCGCCCTCGAAGTGCGCCCGCTGTTGGAGGACATTAATGTTGTCGTAAATGCCACTTTTCAGAGGTCATTTGCCGTCACCATCAAGTGTTTCAGCTCCTTCGCTGAGAAAGCACTTTCCAATGAGCTCTTCAGCGCTCTTTACCGGAGTCTGAAAGAGTGGAAACGGCCAGACAGCATCCGTGCGGCGTCCACTGTCATTGCAGCTATGGCCAATGACAACCCAAGCTGCCCATCTCCAGAACAACTTCTCCGCCAAGCAAGATACGACTTGGATTGTTTCAGCTTTGCTGTACTGCTTGACACACTCGTGTCTTTCGAAGTTGTTCCCGGTCGCATTTTGGATGAGCGACGTATTGCCGCATTCCGAGACGAACTGAGCGAGATATTAGACAGCATTCTCGCCGCTCCGCAGGCAAACGAAAAGGTTGTTCCACCCTGCGTCAGCGCATATCGACGACTGAAGCAGGTCTGTGATTCCTGGGAGCCGGTAGCTGCTGAGGCCTTCGCGCTTTTTATCGTGGATACACTTGCTCAAGCAAAGGTTAGCAAGCTTCTTGTTTGCCCGTTCTTGCATTTTCTGCATGAAACATCGTGTGTCTGGTCGCGGAGCTCTAGGACTGTGTGGCAACTCACGGGTAGCAGCGACCCCTTTGTGCGCGCCGATGCCTACGCGGCATTGTCGACCACTGTACATGTCATAGACGCTCCAGAGCAGCGGCTGGTGTTGTCAGACTTGTTGGAAAGGCTTCGTTTTTCAATCGCCGACAACTGCAGCGGCACCACTGTCGCCATCCTCAAATTTATAAAGAAGCTTTTGCTGCACGCACGCTTTCCCCCATCAGCAGAGGGAATGTATCTTTCAAAGCTGCTGCATTTGTGCCGTCGTCACGGAAAGGGACTGTATCACGATCTGCCTGCGCAGCTGGAACTACTCAACGTGTTTCTCTGCGCTAGCATTGCACCGGAAGCATTGGTTGTGTTTGCGCTTGAACTTTTTTCGGTGTCTCCTGATCGTGCGGTTGCGAAAAAGGCGTTTAGCGTGCTTCGTCATTTCTCGACGGAGGTGTTTCTCGACAGCTGTGTGCAAAACAGTGGAGAATACAGTGATGACGCTAACTACTTTGAGGCCGCAATACAAATGCGACGCGACGAGCCTTTCGAAGACGAGCTCCTCCCATTTCTTCGGCTGCAGCGTACCAAAGGGCTTTCTGCATGCATATATGCACGGCTTTGCACGCTCGCCGAAAATGAGACGAAAAGCTCCATGACTTGCATTGTTGTGTGCGATGCTGTGAAGGAGATTAGCAGGACGAGCGCAGCCGCTATTTTCGACGACATCTTTTTCAAGCACACAACATTGTGTCTTTTGTCGCAGCTGCTTGTTCTGCAGGACCCTATGCCGAGTGATGCGTACGTGTCCCTTGTGCAGGCATGCGCATCTTGTCTTCAAGGCAATGACCTCCACATCCGCGAAGACGCACATCTGCTGAGCATGCTAGTACAACATTCGTGGAGTGCAATCGTAACGTGCACCACAGCTTTGTTTTCTAATTTTCTTTCAGCACCCGTTTTACCCTCGTGCCGCTTTTTCCGCACCGATTCCCTTTCTCAAGCTTGCCGCCATCTTATTTTGATGTGTCGAGATATTGCATTGTCGAACGATGTTGCTTTCTACGATAGTATGTTGCATGAGATGCTTACTAGCAACGTGAGTCTATTCATTTCGTGTGTCTCCTTTCTGCGCCATGCACCAATTTTTATAGCGGAGCTGGTGGAGTCGATGAGCTGCTGGCTTGAATGCTGCACTGCTCTCTCTACTTGTGTACCCAAAAGTGTGCTTCGACTCCTCACAGTGGTGCTTGAAGCAGCTGAGGAAGAGTTGCCCGTGGGCCGACAGCGAGCGGGAGCAACGCGTCACTCTCTTTTGTCGGTTGCACGCATGTGCAACGGCATGGTAAAACAAGCAATTGAAATGGATTTGCTGTTGTGCTGCCCTGAAATCTGCAATTTTCTGCTATTTTTTATTTCAAAAGATGCAGATGATGAGGTATTTTTGTTTCGCGAACTGATTGCAAACAACTGGACATTGATCGTCGACTTGTTTTCGTTTTGTGAGCGTATCGCCATTTGCCTGCACAACGACAACGATGCTGGCGCCTTAGCTGCAGTTTTGAACCTTCTATTAGCGTTGTGCGACAGTGTTTATTTTCCGCAGGTTACAAGCGTTATTTCACGCGGCTCGTTTGAAAAACTGCTTCAAGTCTTGCGGAAAACAGCCGATTTCAGCCAAAAGCGCCAGTGTATGTGCTTTGTCTCCCACATTCTCGCTGCGTTTGACGAAAATAACAGCCTGGAAGAAAAGGTGAGCGGCTGTTTTTCAGCGTGTAGTACCGATGTCGATTTTTTTGGACGCATTGATCGCTTGGTGCAGCTTTGGAATGCAAGTGATACCCAAACACAAGCTCGCTTCAAAACCGCGCTTACAAGTTCTAGCAGCATAGAGAGGCTCGTCTGTGCAGCAGCCGTGGATGTGCAGTACATCCCAAAAGCCGTAGAGGCTGCTCTGGGTGCATCGGCGGACCGCGAGGTACTAGATGTTCTGCTGCTTATTGTCACGGAAGCGGAGCCTGAGACACTCTCTCCTCTTTTGTTTGCCATTAACGATGAGGTGTTTGGGGAGAACGACGACCTCGTCAAAAGGATTATTTGCAGTTATCGCTGGGGTTGGTATGGAGGGCAGCAAACAATGCAAATGCTGTCGAGTGGCGCTTGGCGAAACTTAAGCACTCCGCTAAGCCAGTATCTGAAGCTACTTTTCGGGTTTCGCCAGCTGGAAAGAACCGAGCGTGACGTTCGCTGTGAAAGATATTTAGGTACATTGGATAGCCACGAATCCTCTTTTTCATTTTGGCAGTTGCTATCAGGCGAGGCATCTGTAGAAATACTGCAGCACGAAATGGAAAAAGGTTTTTCTTTACTGCGTCTGACGGATGTGCTGCAGCTGAGGGGTACATCAGCTCTACGTACAATTCGCTCGCTTTTCGACCAAGGTATCAGTATTGTGACTGCTTTCGGTCCCAGTAATATTCGTCGTTTAGCGATCTTATTCTCCACCGGTGTTGATTGTGAACTGTCTTCATGGGACTCTTTATCATTACTGCGATTGCTTCAAGTGCTTCTCAGCACCGCTAGAGACTCTCCAGTGGAGTCTGAGCTGAGTGAGTGGCTGCAGCTAAGTTGTTGGCTCCTTTTTGATCGAGTTTGCCTTTCTTCAAATACCAAGGAAACGACGGAGGCTGCGAGCGGACAACGGCCGGCGCAAACGTTCGCGGCCGCTGAATTAGCCACCGTTTTTGTGCAGCTGTCGAATCTGTTTCTCTGCTCCACTGCGCAAACCCTTGACGATGTTGCGATCTCCGTAATCCGTTATGCAATGCGCAACGCTACTCTCTTCACACTGGGAGATGTCAGCGAGCGTCTTTTTTGGATGGTCGTGAGTCACTGCATTTATGAGGTGTGGGCTGCAATCACAGCGGAAACCGTTGTGTCGGTGCGAGATCCCGAGATTATTGCATTTTTGTGCCGTGCTCATGTGAAGGTAGGACTTCCGCGCTCTGTTCAGAGGGAGCTCCATGCTTTATTCACGCCACAGCTGCTGTCATACGGTAATACGGATTCCGAGCTCGAGGAGGACAGTCTCCGATGCATTTTATGGCTTGTCGGCAAATTTGCAAGTAGCGATGTGCACTCTTCGGTGCGTGGTAGGACTTCTTCGCTACAGTATGCGCCAAAATTGACAGGCAATGCTGATATTGGCCCACCACCATCTGGTAGGCGGGCGCTGAAGTGCTTGCCTGCTGCGGAGAGCAACTTCAGCCGGAAAGACGCACGGTCACTTGCTGCTGCCGTCCGCCACGTTACAGCGCAGCTGGCAGAGAGGGTGCTTGCGAATACCACAGGTGCTACACCGAGCAATGTTCTTGATGCTCTTGGTGCCTTGTGCAACCTTGCGCGGCCCGCACCAGCTGAGTCTGGTCCCGCAGCCCCGCTGTTGTCGAATGCCGTTAGTCTAGAGCAAGTGTACCGCATTGCACGCGATTTCACCGAGGCGTTTCCAATTCTCTCTGCCGATGCATCACTGGATCCCCCGGGACACTGCCTTGATCACCTCCTGGGGCAGCTACCAAGAGAGAGGCGTGCTCACAGCATCCCTGATGCTTTGTGCCTGAACAGCATAGCATGGCTTTTGAGCAAGCTGTTGCAGTCGTGGGGACGAGAGAACGCACCTGACTCGGCGCTGCCGGCTCAGCTTCCATGCGTGCTCGCCTCGTACCTCCCCTACCTTTTGCGCTGCGACCTGCCGTCTTACCTCTGCTTACTGCAGAGCCTTCGCTACTTGTCAGTCTGCGGCGCAACCCCTGAGGTGGAGGCTGTCTACGATGTCGCCCTGCCGAGACTCATGGAGGATTTGGTAGACGTGCGGTGGGGTGCCGGCGTTGCGGGCTGTTGGTACGAGATGCTCGTTGATTGTCTCAGTCATGTTCCAGGTGCTGTCCCAGATGGTGGCCGGCAGCTC
Organism: Leishmania infantum JPCM5; assembly: GCF_000002875.2. Lineage (NCBI taxonomy): Eukaryota > Euglenozoa > Kinetoplastea > Trypanosomatida > Trypanosomatidae > Leishmania > Leishmania infantum. The sequence continues at coordinate 1,366,672 of NC_009418.2, forward strand.
TCGCGGCGCATCTGGGAAGGGCTGTGGCGTGGAGCCGGCTCTGTGGAGCTCAGCTGCAACCAGCGCTTCACCGAGCGCGCTCAGCGGTCGCTCCAACAGGTTATCCACGGACTCGCGCTCAAGTCTGCGCAGTGGGAGCTCTGCCGCTTGGTTGTGCTTGATAGCGGTCTGCAGAGTCGACGTGTGGCACTGACACCCGTGGCGGCGTCCGCGTTTTCTATCGAGTCTAATGCCGAGGCCTTCTTTTCGCTTGCACGGGAACTTCAGGAGCGGACGTGGCGCTCACAGCTTTTGCAGACACAATCGGCTTTCGTGCACCACGGCGCTCTGGCCCTTGACGCGGACAGCTCTCGGTCTCTCTTGTTCGAGTTCGAAAAGGCAGTTGCACCGGTTCGCGAATCACCCGACGAGAGGGGTGAGTTTGCAATCGGAGAAGAGGCTCCTTGCATCATCGCGGAATGTGTGCGGGACTCCCTTTTCAGTGCCACGGACGCTGTACTTGCTGCTCTTAACCACTTCGATTTTGCCGACATCATTCAGCGTCGCGCCGTGTTACACGAGTTGGCTAAAATGATGGCGAGAAGCGATGCAACTACTCCGTCGTGGGCTGAGGTGTACTTTGACGTTCTTTATGAGCGCGCGGCTTGGCATGACGAGGGCCTGTGGGTTGCGTGCGCACTGGCGGCCGCCGCGGTTGGCCAAACTGAGCTGTGCTGGTCAAAGACGGTGCTAGCATCGTTGATCCCCGCTAGCTCGATTTCATGGAAGCGCGAGCTAATGCGCCGCATTGGGCAGCGCGCCAAGATCAGCGGTGCGCAGCGGGAAGCGCGGCGATTTTTCGCGGACGCGTCTGAGCGGCTTTCGGCGCTGCAAGGGCCTCCTTTGCCGTGGAAGCGCGAACTGTTAGCCGCGGCGTTGTCTGTATTTTCTTCTTGACCAGCAGCGGCCAGACATCAGAGAGGGAGAAGGAATAGTGAGTGCCTGATGTGATGTGCTTGTATGTTGTGCGCACTGCGTCGACCGTGCATGCTTTTGAGTGCACGGAGGGGTACTGCGTGGCGGAGCGGTAGCAAGACTGTGACTGCCTCTGCGCACTGACGAGCAGGAGGGGAGGAAAGAAAAGGAGGGAAAGCAACCAGGACGGAGTCAACGCGTTCGAGTGAACACGCCTTTTTCTTTTCCGACCGCTGGGAGAAAGCGCGTGCGTGTGTGACTACCTGAGCGTTTGAAACATCCGTGTATTCTGCGTGTGATTCCTGGTTGTCTTGACTTGCCTACTAAACCCATGCTGTGTTCTGCCCTGCTGCTTTGTCTCCATCTCTTCTCTCTGACGTATGCCCACCTTCGCTCGTTATGCGCTGTTTGCGTTTGTGTGGGCCGTCCAACCCCCGTAGAGCTACCTGTTTTCACGCTGCAAAGCACATCCTGTCAGTGAAAGAGTTCTGCTCCTACATCGGTGGTATCCTTGCAAGCAGTGCCTTGTGTTTCTCGCGTCTTCTTTTTATTCCGTGAAGGCGCGAATACCTGCAGCGCGTCACATTCACTTTGTCAAGCCTCTCACTCTAGCACACACACACACACACACACACACACAAACTCACGCACAGGCTTTGTTCGTAGAGGTGCCATGACCACCATGAGCGTCACCCCTAAGCACTCACCCAGCGCCGAAACAGCCGCAGATGTTCAAAACAGGTCTGCAGCGCCTTTGCCGGAAGCTGACGCGACTTCTTTGGGGCTGATTTGGACGCGTGCCGGTATTGTGGCACTTGTCGCAGTGTTTTCCTGGATCACGATCTCGTACTGCTCGCACGTGTACTTCGACCGTGACTCGGCGTTTCACAACGCCCTCGAGTGCTCGGAGCGGGTACTCAAACAGCACGAGAAGAGCAACTGGCTGCTGAACGGCACGCTGCTAGGTTCAACCCGGCTTGGCCGTCTTGTGCTGTGGGATGCAGATCTTGACATTGGGGTCTTGGTGCCGTCTCCAAGCTCTTTCGACGCCGCCTCTGCTGCGCTGGACGAGGAGTGTTTTGGCCACAGGTCTATTGTGAAGAGGGGTGCTCTCAACTCTGACTTACGAATCTGGCGCAAGTGTACGAGCCGCATCTGCGCCGAGTTTTACGAGACGATGCTGGTAAGCGGCACAGCCAAGACCGGCGAAGGGCAGTCGAAAGAGTCGGATCTGTTTCCGTTGAAGTCGTGCACCGTTTCTGGTGTTCACGCAAAGTGTCCCAACAACGCGCCGTTTTACCTCGCGCAGGCGTACGGGCAGGACTGGCTGACAATCCCTCTCATCAAGCTGTTCTGACGGTGCCCGCTGAGCATCCTCTCTCGCCGGAGTCGGGTCGTCTTCTTGTGTGAAGCGGCACCTGCCTCTACACTCACGGGTACGCGCGCACCTCTCGCGGATCTTGTGCGCAGGTTGCGTAGGTTTATGCACGAAGAGCTTGCTGTTGTTGTAAAAGGACGCAGGCAACTATGCGCGGACGCCTTCGGTTTCATCGTCGCCGTAGCAGCCAAGCGTCCTCCACCTCCGCCATGGGAAGACCATGCAACAAGCACGGAGGATTCTGCGCCGAACCCTCCGGAGCCCCTCTCCCCCTCCACACACGAAAAATTTCTTTTTCCCTTCTTTTCCCTTTTCACCTGTACTTGCCACGCCTCTTCTTTCTCGCGCCTCCATTCTCGACTGCATCGTGCGCCTGATGAAGGCGTCGTGTACGCATGTGTGAAACGGGTAGATAGGGCGGCCTTCAAATTGCTCATGCATGCAGCGGTGCCACGCGCAGCTCGGCGACAGTGAGGCGAGTGCGCGAGCCGCCGAGGCATGATTGACAGGGACGGTGCACCTCACGGCGTGCACCTCACTGTATTTGCACTTGAATTTCACACAAAAACAACAGCATGTTCCACTGCTAGGGAGAGCCAACGTTTGAACAGAATGGACGAAAACAAAGCGAAGTGGTTGGGGGCGCAGGCTCGCGCGTTCAACGTGTGTTGTGAGTAGTGCGGGCAGTGATGATGTGCATTTTGTCTCCCCTGCCGTTTCATCCAGCCTTTTGTAGGGACCTTGACGACACGGCCACTGCCGTGTGCACGCGCGGAAAAACGGCGCCGACGAATTGCAGCGTCGAATGGCTTTCTGTATCACTCACTTTGCTTCTCCCGTCCTACCTTCTTCACAACTGTGGCCCGTGCTCCAGCGCCTCAACGACCCACCTCTTCGACAGCGTCTCATTAGCCCAGCAAGCACGTGCGCGACAAAAAATGAGTGGCAATGATCTACTCCCTCTCTGGATCGGGACGCCTCAGCGAGGGGTGACGCAGGACGATGCGTCGGATCCGTACACGTCCAAGGTCGGTGGCCAGGCTGTGTACTTCCGCCTTGGTGCGAGCACAGCGGAACAACAATCTGCTGGCGCGCTGAGTAAGTACTTTCAATGCCCGCAGTGTAAGTCCACTGCCCACGTCTCGCTTCTGTGCCAGGTGTACGCCCCCCTAGAGGTCTACGATCGAGTGCTGTACATTCTCACGTGTGCCGCCTGTACGCGTAGGTCAAGAGCAGCCGCCTCTTTTCATGAAAGCGTACCAGTGCCTGCACTGACCACCAGCACCAGCAAAAAGAGCGGCCTTGCTGCTGCTGCTGCAAGGTCTCACACCAGTTTTTGCTATGCCCTGCGGAGCCAGAACTTCAGCCGCGAGTACTTTGCCGAGTTGCAGGAGCAGCTTCGCGCGGAGGTTCAAAGGGCAACCGAGAATGAGGAAAAGGCGGAGGACGATGCACCGCTCTTTGGTGGCGGTGACGACGATTGGGGAGACGACGCAGACGACTGGGGCACGGAGGAGGGGCCGGTAAAGGAGGCAAGACCGTCACCTGCGGCGCCGCTCGACGACGCCAGCGACACAAACGATGCACTAGAGAAGACACCGAAGGAACTGCCCGCATTCCCGCTGGCGTCGCGTGGCATGACCGTACCCCTGAAAGGCGCTTTGTACACGAGTGGCGTTCCGCTTGATCTGTATGAAGAGCCTCCGCCAAAACAGAAGAAAGAGCTCTCGATCGAGGAGCAACTGGCTGCTGCGAAGTCCATGTACGGCAGCTCTGCAGCGCTGGACACGAGTGGCTTTGAGGAAGACGATGAGGCTCCCGAAGATACGTGCGTGCGTGAGTACATGGAGCACATGGAGCGGACCCCATCCCAGTGCGTGCGATGGTGCCCCGGCGGCACTCCACTACGGACGTCCACAATTCCAATCGGTGTGAACGGGAGCTCTCTACCGCCGCCGTGCCCCGTGTGTGGCGCGGCGCGCCAGTTTGAGATGCAGCTTACGGCCCCTGTTGTCTACTACCTCACCAAGGACATCGGCGAGGCCAAGAACACGGCGCTGCACTTTAGCAATGTTCTCGTGTACACTTGCAGCAGCAACTGCTACAACACCAACTCTAACCTTCCCTACCTGCCGGAGTACGTTGTGGTAGAGGATGAACTATAACGACGGTAAGAAGCGTCCACAAGCGCAGCGTTTTGCGCCGAGTAAGAACTTGAGGGGTAAACAGAGCTGCATTTGCCGGGAAAGAGTGCAACCTATCGGACTGCTTCAGCTGATGTGTTCGTGCAGGCGTGCATTGCCCCCTTACCCCCCCCCCCCAGAGATGAAAAGGACAAGAACAAAACTGCTGAGGTGAAGCACGGAGACGAATCCTCATGCCTCTGCCTCGCCGGCACAATCCACTTCTCTGGTCGCACTCTCCCGCCCTCCTTTGCTGTTCGGCGGTGACGATATGCGTTTTTTTTTAATTTTCTTTGATTCCACTGCCATGCAGCGGCTGTACCCCTTTCTTCCCGTCTTTTGTCTCTTGGCACCTTTTCCAACCCATGACCAACGAACATATCTTGGAGCCAAGTAGCCCAACGGTGTTTCCGCCGTGTGCCCCCCCTCGCTTTCTTTTCTCTGCGTCACGTTTGTTTGCATACCTGGACGCGCGGACACACCTTATCCTTGACATGCATACTCGTTGTGGGGGTGCTTTCTGTGAGCCAACACAGTCGCTGCTTCTGTCATGTCGTTTGAGGACGTTATTCTACGCAACGATGTCGCAGGCGTACGTGCCTTCTTCAATGCAGTTGCCAAGAACGCCGTAAATGCCGTGAACGGGAGCGGCTACGTTCCACTGTACTTTGCGTGTATGAAGCCGTCTGTGTCGCCGGAGGTGATCAAAGAGCTGGTGCAACTAGGCGCTGCGGTGGACGGCAGGGGCACCGACGGCGAAACGCCCTTGTACATTAGCGTGTACAATCACCGCCTGGACGTGGCGAAGTACCTCATCGCCCGAAAGGCAGACGTGAATGCCGTGAACGGACCTCATAGAGAAACTGCCCTGCACGTGGCAGCAAGGTGCGGATTTGCAGACATTCTGTCCTTCTTGCTGAGCGCCGGTGCCGACCTGAATATGCGCAACGCGAGGCAAGAAACTCCTCTGTACGTGGCTGCGCAAGCTGGCCGCCACGACACCGTGTACCTCCTACTCGAGGCCGACGCAAACGCCGCACTTGCGAACGAAGACGACAAGACGCCGCTTCACATCGCCTCTGAAAAGGAGTACAAGCACGTAGTCGTACTTTTCAAGGCCGCACGCGCCGACTTGAAGCATGCAAAGTCGCTCGCTGACACAGAGTGGCGGCTGCGTCCAGAGCCGATGATGTCGTCAGACCAGATGCTGGACAAGGCTGCGGCTGACCAGCAGTTCGCGGCAGCAGTGCGTCGACGCTCTTTGGCGGGTGCGCCAGCGCCGGATACGAAGCCGATGGAGGTGGTGGAAATCAAGGTGCCGGAGCCCCAGGTACGTAGGCAAAACCCCCTGACGGGGGAGTCGTACGGCCCTTGCCGCAGTCTGGAGGAGGTGGGCTACGATTCGCCTCCACCAATTCCGAAGGAGCTGCAGAACCGGCCACCGGCGAGGCTGTCGCGCATTGGGGGCACGTCCATGGTGGTCGGCACCGGCACCGAGGAGGGTGGTCGTGAGCCGATCCGCATCGATTCAATCGGCGGAGACGGCGTCGAGTACTACGCGCCACCCAACAAATAGAGGCCTTCTTGCCCCTCCCGGTATCGGCTAGCTGCGGCGCTGTGGAATTCCTAAAGGGTCACGGTGCCGGCACCGTTTACTTCCGTTCAACATCCCCACGTTTCACACCGCGTGTACGGCCTCCTGTGAGTGCTCGTCCTCGCCCTCCCCTCTTTCCCTCTGATGCGAGAGGGACTCTTCACCGCTCATGTATGTATAACCAGCATACTTGTATTGCTCTATTTCCCCTGTGCCGAAAACAACAAAAAGGAATCGAAGCCGACAGACACCGAAGCACTCTCAACACACAGGTGTGTGCTATGTATGTGCGGATTCGACTCCCTCGCTGGCCGGGGCGTATGCGTGTTGGGACCTCATAAAAAAAAGCCACAGAAAGATAACCGGAATTGGGCAGGAGAACGGCAGATGGCTAACCGTGGAACTGCCATTTTTTTTTCCTTTCGTGCGTGAAAGTACGCCAGACCAGGCTTGTCGTGAGATAGTCACGCTTTTGTTGTTGATCGTGAGCGCACGCGCAGCTGCTTGACAGAGAGAGACAGAGAGGGACGGCCCGCGTTTAGGATCTCTGGTTTTCTGGTTCATTCTTTCCCACCCAAGCGTTTGCTGGGCACTGTTGTGGCTGCAGCGGATGATGATTATGCTGACGTATCAATAACCCTTGCTCTCTTTCGGGATTCGATTTTTCTCACTGCACGCGCGGATGACTCGCACCTTGGCCTCATTGTTCACAATGACGTGGCCAGCGGCTGCCAATCGTTCGCGCATACACACAGACACGTACGTACGGCATATCCACATACTCGCGCGCACGTGAGGGATTTCTGTATGCGCCTTTGTCTTTGTTGATCCCTCTTGACGTTTCTGTGAAAAAGAAGCTCTCTCTCTCTTACACACACACACACACACACAGAGACACAGACAGAGAGAGAGAAGGCGACCAAGAAAAGGTAGCATATCACCGGTATTCCACTTGGCCCTACGTTCCCGATAGCGGCAACAGCAGCACAGAGGCACGCGTGCCCCGCTAACGGCGTCGCTGTTACGTTTGGGGCCAAAGCGCTCTGTCTCTGAAACCGACACCACTGCCGAGCCAAAAAGCTGGTGGAAAGGGAGGGACAAGAAGGACCTTGGTCGATATGGTGTCTTCTTTGGACTGATCTTACTGTCGATAACATCAATTCGCTCGCCACCCCCGTAGCGCTCCTTTTTTCATCCGTGTGCGTGTGTTTGATCTATTCTGTTCATTGCCCGTCTATTACCCATCCCGTGAACACCCTTCTCCTGTGTGTGTGTGCGTGCGCGCGTGTCTTGCTTTCCTCTGCGCTCATTCTCCTCTCGCTTTCTCCTCACTAGTCCCTCATTCTTCTCCCTTTTCTCTTTGGCTTCTTCTTTCTACCGCTTTCCTTCCCCGCGCCCTCCTCCCTTGTGCCCGCAACACCTGCCTACTCTCATCAATAAAAGCCGTGTATCACAGGGCCGCAATTCCAAGACAAAAACTCCGTCCGCCCTGTTCTCTGCCAGAGGTGCTGCCATTATTATTTTCTGCTTTTTTGACTATTCTCGTGACGTTATCATCATTTTGTTCGCTCCTTTTTCTGAAGCCTGTTCGCGTTTTTTCGTTTTTTTTTTTTCTCAGGTGTGTCTGGTCGAAAGCAGCACGGCACAGCCATGCCAGCTGTCACGCTTGCGCAGCAATGTAGATTCCGGCATGTGCTCAGGTGCGCTTGCCTTATAGTTCTACTGGGCCTTTCGCTCGGCTCTTCACCGACACTTGTGACGGCTCAAGACGAGCCGGCGCGTGACGGCATTGCGCCGCTGCCCGAGGGCGCGCAGCAGGCGGAGTTCGAGTTAGCCATGCCAGTTCCTGTAGCAGAGTATGTGGATCCTGTAGGGCCTTCCGAGCGTCCTAGGGAAGCTGTCGTCGAGGTTTCGGTTGAGGTCCCGCTCGATGACGGTGCTGTTGCCGAGCACGATGTATCGGATGCACCACACGCTGATGCTGAAGAGCAGAGAGTGATTGAGGAGGCCCGGATGGCTGAAGCGAGCCTAGAGGCCGCGGAGACGCGAAGGGACGTGCAGGCGGAGCGAGAAGAGGATAGGCGACTCGAGGAAAATGAGAGAACGGCGGCGGAAGCGCAGAGCCCTTCAGAAGAAGCCGCAGCACAGAAGGCGGTGGAAACTCAAAGATCCGTTGAAGCTGCAATGGAGGAGGAGCCCTTTCCGTCGACGGTCCGTGTGTCGGCTGAGGAAAACGGTGCCCAGCCATCAGGCAGTGGCGCTTTTCATTCAGAAGACCTCGCGCAAGAAGCAGCGGTACACCATGATGAGCAGTTGCCACCGCCGGCTGACTCAGTGATGGAGGTAGAGCCCTCATCTTCAACGGGTACCGCGACCCTCGACACGCATTTGCCCACGAAAGAGAAGGGGAACAAACACATGGCAGAGGAGACCAAGAGGGCAGAAGCTCAAATCGCTGCGGAGGCGCAGCAGGCGGATACGGCCCCTCACCTTGAGGAGATGCCCAAGGCGGCCGAAGCCAGTGCGGCCGAAGAGGCGAAGCAGTTGGGGGAAACGAGGGTTGTCCAGGAGTCACAAAAAAAGGAGCAAGTCCGCATAGCTGAAGAAGCGGCTCGGCAGGCCGAGGAGGCGGCTCGCCAGGCTGAAGCGGCTCTCCAAGCTGAGGAAGCGCAGAAAGATGAGAAGGAAAGGCTTGCTGAGGAACGTCGCAAAGGCGAGGAGGCTCGTCTAGCACGAGAGGCACAACGCGCGGACGCGCAAAGGGCCGAAGAAGAAGCGCGACGTGCAGAAACGAGGAGGAAGGCGGAGGAGAAACGTCAGGTTGATGCGGCAGAGGCCCAAAGGCGGCTGAATACAGAACGGAAGCCGGTGCTTGCCAAGATAGACGAGGAAAGGGTGCGGTTCCGGACAGCCGCATCCGACCTCATAACACAGCAGGAGGTGGAGAAGTCGTCTGCGGCGCGGCGCGACAGGGCCGTCGCCACCGAACTGCAGAAGTCCATGGAGAAAAAGCTCGAGGCCCTCCAGCAAGATCTCGTCACGCTGGGGCGTGTCTCGGTGACGCTTCGCGGCAGGGTGAGCGCGCTCTTGCACAGTAGTACACTTACGCAGGTGCAGGAGGACGCCCAGGCGTTGGATGAGGTGGTGGTGAAGGCGGGTGAGACGCTCGATAGCATTCGCGAGGCCGCCGACTCACTCGCGGATGCGGCGCGTGCGGCTGTGGGGAATGAGAAAGACGCCCCTGCTACAACCGCAGAGAAGATCACGCTACTAGCGAAGCAGAAGATGGCACTGGAAACTGCCCGCGACGCTGCAATCCAGCACTTCCTGGAGCGCCTGCAGGCCATTGACTCACAGCTTGTAGAGGCGGCGGAGCAGACAGAGACAGAAGAGACAGCGGTTGCAGGGCCTGCCGAGGCTGCCGAGGGCCTGGCCACTCCTCCTCTGTCGCCTGTTGCACCTGCAGGAGTGGAGGCACCGCAAGAGGTAGTGTCGCTGCCCTCCGAGGCTCCCCGACCAGTGGGGACCTCCACACATGCTCCGACTCCCTCCGCTCCCCGAGCAGAGCCACGGGTGAACTCGCCAAAGCACGCAGAGGAGAGCCACAGCCGATACCGCGGCGAGCTGAGCGAAACGCCGGCAAATCGGGGCGGGGAAGAAGGCTACAGCGAAAGCAGTTACGAGGCCTACCACCGCGAGGGCGGCGCACCGTACAAGGTGAAGCGGCACATGGAGATTGCTGGCACAGTGGTGGTGATTACTATCGCTGCAACCGTGCAGACCCTCCGCTGGTGCCGCAGCGGGTGTCGCTGTGGCGAGGAGGAGGATGAGGAGACCTCCGAGGATGTGACACCAGAACTTCAAGCAAGAGAGACATCCTTGGCATCCCCACAGATGTCGCCCCCTCAGAGCGGCGGACCGTTGCAGCAGCGGCCGCAGGCATCACCGCCGTCTACGTTGCGACCTCGCGGAGCCAACGCAGGACCCGACCGAAATGGCATGGAGTTGCCGAGTCGCTGGGAAAGCGGCAACATTCCGCCTCCGTCGCAGCGCGGCACGCCATCCGCCTCTTCCGAGCAAATGCGCTTGCCTGCCGAGGAGGGCGACATCCTTTCGCCGACACCCGTGTTGCGCCACCACCCGGACGCCTTTCCGCTCGGTGCCCCGGTGCCGGGCAGGCCTGGAGTCACCCGAAGACCTCCACATGGGACCCCGCCTCTCGACACTGCACGCGCGCCGCCACCCCCGGGTACGACATCCCCATTTACGCCGTCTCGAAACGAGGCACTGGGCATATCTCTTACTCCCACGCAGCGGCAGCTGCCGCTACCTGGCGGGCAGTTTGGTGGCCCGTCTTCGCCACCACTGTCGGGCCACCCGTCAATGGCGGGAACACCACTGCAGATGCACCGCCGCCGAAGCAATGGTGACGACTTTGAGCTGCGCAACCCCTTTCTCTCGCGTTGGTCGTAGAAGAGCAGGGGGCGTGGCGTTTCAAGGTAGGAGGGTGTTATTGTGCTGAAGTCTCTCTGTCTTCCACTCTCTTTGTGGACGGAAACCCGAGGGCACGGGCTTGGACAGCGGTGCTGCTGGTCTCGCCTCCCGTTCCCTCTTTACATCTGCTGGCATGGCGGTTGACTGCTGTGCATCGGACCATCGTTTCTCGTCGCCTCCTTTTTTTTTCGATTTCGCTTCTCTTTTTTCAAATCCTTTCCTCTCCATGCTTTCCGCTTCTTCTCTGGTTGCATTGCTGCCGCGTGGTGTCTTGTGCGTGACGAATCTCTTGCGCTATATGAAGGGGGTGGACAGCATCTTCACCTGGCGCATGAGGGGATTCATGGGGGAAACTTGTTGAGTTCTTTCTGAGCTCACTTTCTAAGCTGCCCGCAACCCTCCCCTTCCCTTCTTCTTTCTCTGGTGCACCTCCAACACCTTTTGTGGTGTCTCATCGTGGGATTGGGGAAAAAGGGAAGTTCTTCGGCAGCTCTCGCGGTGAGGACGCGTTCTCATTGCTCCTCTGCTACTTGATCCGGCTCGCCCTCTCTTCCTCTCTGTAATCATGTCATTTTCGCCTTTCTTCCCTTTGTTTGCCACCGTGCGCTCGTAGCCACCACCACACGGCACACCACCTCTAACCACCCCACACGTACGCTCATCGACAAGGTTGAAAGCGAAACAGAGGGTGGTGTGAGAGTTTCCCTTTCACCTCCAACGTCTTCGCTCTCATCATACAAAAACAATTCTCTTGTGCACCGCATGCCTTCGGAAGATGAGTCGTCGTGGCGGCTTCTCTTCGGCATCGCCCTGAGCCATGGCGAGTTGCTCAGAGCAGGGCGCCTCTCGCATGACGGCTGGATGGTGTTTCTTAGCTCTGCGCAACTCATCGGCCCCGCGACAGGGGTCTTTCCTGTTCTGCTCGACCAGCTGTGGCAGCGGCAATCCTTGAGTGAAGGTGCGCGACAGGCAGGCGTCAACGAGCATGATCCAGGACCTGCCTCCGTTTCGTCACGGGCCTTCTCACTTAGCGTTGGGTCATCGCGTATGTCTTTGATATCCAGAGACTTCCAGCGCTCCGGGAATATCACAACAGCGCCGTCGTCCTCAATGCCGCGGCCGTCGAGCGCGGCGCATGAAGGCGAATCTATTGGATTCAGCGGCTTTGTGGATATGATGAAGGTGATCTGCGTGCGTATCTTCCAAACCCAGCGCTTCACGCGCCTGCGTGAGGGGCACGGGAACTTCGATGAAGGCGAAGGGGAGTCTGCACTTCGTGCACTACGTGAAAGTGCTGAGGACCACGTTCTGCTGACCGAGTCGGTGAAGTACACAGCCGCTACGTTTCTGCGGCCTTTCATCTCGCGGTGCGTCATCCATGCATCGTCGCAGATGCGGCTTCACCCGGCGCGAAATGGATGGGCACTGCATGTGAACCGACTGGTGGCGCACGTTGTCGGAGCCTTACTCCACACGGCAATTCTTCCGCTTTTCCGCAAGTACGCAGTGGCTGGCCGCCTGTCGGAGGCCGGCTACCGCGCATTCATCCGAGACGCTTTCCCTGTACTGGACGCCGTCAAAGAGACTTGCGCGGTGGCCATCTTCTATCACGGCGGGTTTCCAGACATTAGGCCCCTTGTGAAGGGTCTGCAGCCGCTAGCAGCGTCGGTCTCTCCAGAGCTCGCCACGGTGGTCTCCGAGCCAACACTTGGCTTCACAGATTTTATCGAAGCAATGCTGATGCTGACGGTGGTGGTGTACTCGGACGAGGTGCGCTACCCCGCTCAACGACCCATTACTGCCAAGGTCTGGTCTTTCTTTGAGGAGCATGTTTGCGGCCGCGCGCTCCGCGGCGCTGCCATGTGTTCTGACCCGTACGTCACTGGTCGCTACGCCACGGTTCCGCCTGGCCTCGTCGCTGTCTACCCAGCGGTAGCGCCGCGGTTGCAGTGCCCGTGTCTTTTTGTGGAGGTCATCAATTTTCAGGGGGATAACGTGACGGGTGGCGCAGTGCAACCACCTGCAGCGCAAGCATCCAACAAAGGCCCGCCATCGTCGCTGTTTCTGACGGAGGTGACAGTCGCCGAAACAGAGTTGTCGTTGTGCTCGCCGTGGGACTGCGGTGCCAACTCCGACGTTGCCTTGCAGGCTGCAGCGACGTTTTTCGCGACCGAGTGGAGCTTGCTGGAGCGGAATCGATGTGTACCTCTCTTTGGCCGAAGCCGAGCTTCTGTCAGCCACGCGATCATGATCTGCGGCGCTGCTGTAGAGGCCGCTCCGACGAGGTGCCCTGAAATTTTGCAGGTTCCCCTCCCCGACTCGCTGCAGCAGCCGACGCTGTATCAGTGCGCTGTGGAGGCTGCCGCCGCCACAGCAGTCGACGGAGTTTTCGAAGAGGGGGCCGTGTGCATCCTCTTCACACCCTTCCGCTCTCTTACCGTTGAGTTGGCTGTCTCTGATGATGATGCAGCAACCAGGGACAAAGACGGTGAATCAGCGACACAAACTGGCTCTTGGGGATGCGCGGACGTTATTGCGACTGACACGCCCCTTGTGCAAGTCGTCCCGCCCCGCCTGCTCGCGCCGCTCCACACACTCTTCGTATCTCAAACTCCAGCACGTAGCGGCGACGATCCAGCCGCATCTGCGCAGCCCCGCATATCGCTTTCGGCGGTGTGCGAGCTGTGCCGGCAGCTGCAGTGGTGCGCCACCTCTTACAAGCAGCAGCACGACTTACCGTCACTATGCGCACAGGCATGGACGAAATATGGCGACTTTCAGCGCATTCTTCACTCTACGGTGAGCCGACACGGGAACACTTCCTCCGTCGGTGGAGCGTTGTCATCCTTCACGGAGCAAGCCGCCTTGCTCAGCTTCACGGACCTCATCGGCTGCTTAGCCACAGTGCTCTTTCTGGAGCAAGGCGGGAGGCTGAGTGACGTGCCTGACGTGCCGCGCCGTCTAGAGTTCGCGCTGTCCTCCTTTCCATCTACCTTCACCTCTGCCACTGGAACTGCTTCTCGTGTCCCGGACGCCGGGCTGCGATCGCCAGACATCTACAGTATTCCATACAACGCCTTCCGTGATGTGCCCTACCTCACAGCGCTTGAGCGCAAACGCAAGCAGTCGAAAGAAGCACAGGAGCGCCGCACCGCTTTGATTGCGTCCTTGCGGGAGCACCACGCACTACAGATCCCAACCCCTGTCACGCTGCCGCCTCTCCCGGAAGACCGGCCGTGTGCAATGCGCCTGGTGTCCCAGTACGGCGCGGCAAATCCGACAACAGTCTTTCACGCTGTCATGCGCGACGGAGCGGAAGCCATAAAAGCCCACTTCCTGCAGCAGGAGCTAGCCATCCCCGAAATGCCCGAGTGACACAAGGCATTCGTGGTGGCAGCCGTGCGAGGCTCGACGAATACGCTGCGGGTCTGTACGCCTTCTTTTTATGTGTATGTCTGCTTGCCCTCGCCTTCTCTCACGGACGATATCTTGAGCGCAGTCCGGCGTGGTCTGGCGAGCGGGCTTGATTCGCGCGTCTGAGTGTTTTTGTTCCTTGTGCGTGGGCGGGGCTCTTTTGGAGCGCTTTGCCGCGAGCAGACATACACGCACGTCATGTACACTACCGTTGCCCTACAATGCACGCACCCGCAGGGTGCTGACTGCCTGGAGTAGCATCCGCAAGCACTTGACGCGAGTCACGTAAACTGTCGCTAAGGAGGAGGGAGGGGAAGGGGTGATGGTGGTGGAATGACCAGCAAAGACACAAGGTGCCCCCTCCCCCTATTGGCTTCGATGTGCGTGTGCGTGACAATGATGGCCTGGCTTGTGGACTAGGCGGCACGCAACACGCACGCACAGCAGGAGGCTCTCTATTTTCTCCTGACATGCCTATCCTCGTTACTCCTCTCGTGTGTGTGCAAGGAGTGTGCTACGACCCACTCCCTGTGTCTTTTCGACGAAGCGCTGCCGCCTCTCAATGGACTGGAAAAAAAGAGAAAGATGGACCGGCAGTGCCTCATCTTCTCATTGGGGCGACTCCGGCTGCACTGCGGGGCTCAACCCTGATTATCTCCCTCTCGCTGCATCTCCCCCTTTCCCTTCGTTTCCTTTGTTGGTGCCGGTATTCGTCTGCTTCGCTTTACAGCTCTCATACGACGACTTGAAAAGAGGCACCAACACACGGATACGGACGTCCTAGCGAACCTGGCAGAATGGGCGGCATACCGAAACGACGGGCGGAGGCGCAGCGCCGCTCAATGCTGAAAAATCTGCAGCTGATCTCTTTCACCGACCAGTCTGCGGAAGAGCAAGAGATGTGCGTCCGACAGCTCTATGACACAGATATAAGCACGTTGGAGGAGTGCCTGCTGCAAGTCACGCATGTCTGTATCACGCACCCGAACCCCAACGCGCAGGAGCTGCTGCATAACTTTATGCTTTGGCTTGCCGGCCGTTCGCTGAACATTGCGCTTCGCCTGGCGTGGACTGTGGATGCCGTATCAGCTTTCTATAGTTCTACTGGGTTTGCGGGGCGGCTCAAACACATTCACGACAAGCTCGAGAGCTACGCCATCAATCAAGGGCAACCGGCCGTTCCTTCCGACAGCACCAGCGGTGGCGACGGCAGTCGAACCTCCAGCGACCCCGAGGAGGGCCTTGGCGACGTGGATGCCAGTGTCGTGCAACGGAAGGAGGTACGCCTCAAGCTGTACAACGACGAGCGGACTTTTGTGACGACCTTGACGAACCTGAGCAACACTCTCCGCTTTTTTCCAGATCGCAACTACCGCAAGGACGAGCTGCGCAGAGGTCTGCGAGTGCTGAATCAACGGCTGGAGTCCATGCGTCTCGTCCACCCGCTCTGCACCAGCAGCGAATCTGTACAGTGGATCGTGAACATCTCCGTCGAAGATTGCACCGTTTTCTCGTCACGCGAGCGGGCGCCTTGCCTGATTCGCTACGAGGTCATCGTAGACGACACAGCGACTATGCAAGACCCGACCGTGACGCGGCTTCGACAGCCTGACGGGCGCTTCCGCGTCCGTGCAGACTCCGATGAGATCTTCGTTCCGGCACCCCCACCGGGGTCTGAGCCACGGGCCGCGCCGCTGGTAGAAGCGAGCGGAAGCGGTGCCGTGGAGGACGCGTCGCCCGAGGCACTGCAATGCTTGCACGCCGTGTTTGGCGAGAGCAAGAAGGCGCGCATGGCGCGCGTGCGCAAGTCGTCTCCTTGGGGTGCGCACCCAAACTGGTCCATGAACGCGATGATCGTAAAGGCTGGCGACGATCTCCGGCAGGAGGAGCTGGCACTGCAGCTCATCCACACTTTCCAATGCATCTGGCAGGAGGCAGGTCTGACGGTCCGTGTGAAGCCGTACGCAGCGCTACCTACGCATCGCGACTGTGGCCTGCTCGAGGTGATCGAGGACTCTGCGTCGATGGATAGCATTAAGAAAGCGACCCGGGTCAGCAGCATCTACAACTACTACCTCAAGGCCTACGATGGCGAAGACTCCGTTCTCTATCGCAAGGCGCAACAGAACTTTGTGGAGAGCATGGCCGGCTACAGCATCATCTCATACATCCTCCAAATCAAGGACCGGCACAACGGCAACCTCATGATTCGGCGCGACGGCAGCTTGGTTCACATCGACTTTGGCTTTCTGTTCGTGACGTCACCGGGTGGATTGAACTTTGAATCCGCGCCGTTCAAGTTGTCGCAGGAGCTCATCGACGTCATGGGTGGCGCCTCGAGCGACGCCTTCAACTACTTTCGCATTCTTGTCTACGAGGCGCTCGCGGCGGCGCGCGAGCGCTGCGAGGACATCCTCGCGCTGGTCTCTATCTTGACGCCAAACAACGCAATGCCCTGCTTCGGGGCGGACCCGGGCGCCGCCGTTCGCCAGCTGCGCGGACGCTTTCGCGACGACCTTCTCTCTGAGGCAGACTACGCTGTGTACGCGAAGGAGCTCATTGTGAACAGTGCCGACAACTGGCGCACTCGACGCTACGACCAGTTCCAGAGCCTCCAGAATGGAATTCTCTAGCAGGCAAACCCGTACACAGTGCCACAAACGGTGCTGTGCTCAACGCGCGTTCATGGTCGAGTGCTATCAGTGGCTGTCGCGTGGGGGAGGAGACGATTGGCTTTTGTGTTTCTACACGTCCCTGGTCCCCTGCATCGCCTGTACGTCAGTGCGACTCTTTCCTTCCCTCTGGGTGACGCGTACATGTGTGTGTGTGTGTGCGTGGCTCTTTTCGCATCTTTGCCGCGTCTCAATGCGCATTTGCGTGCCCGCCGCTGCTGCCGTTCTTGTTGCCCTCATTGCGCGTCTTTACGCTTCTGCACCCAAGTGCAACCATCTCTTCTACTTTGTTTCCTTTGGCTCGTGATCCGCTGCACTGTCCTCGCGTCCTCGACCTCTCGCGTTCTTCCCAAAAGAGGAGAAAAGCACTATCGCCACCGATTCAGGTGTGCTACCACACTGGAGAGTGAGTGAGACACGGGAGTGGGAAGGTGCAGCGCAACCGTTGCCCCGTTTCCTCCTGCTAATCCTCACACAGGCTGCTTTCCTTTCCCGAGCCGTCTGTCGGTGCCCGTTGAGGTACCACTTGCGTGGCTATGCATGCTGCTATCCCGTCGCCACATCACCGTTTGGCCATACCGTGCCCTATCTTTTTTTTTATCCGGCAGCGCACACATCAACACTCCATACCTGCCCTTCAACACTGCTATTGAAAACAACAACCCCCGTTCTACGCCCCCTTTTCGCACACGCACGTACACGCAGACGCTACTCTTTCGCTTCTTTTCGCGTCAGGCGCGCGGAGCGCACACAAAGAAAACCGAGACGATAAAAGAAAAAAAGCGTTAGCGCGAGGAGCACCCATAACCAACGTACACGTCTCCCCCGAGCCTTAGCCCGCGACGCGTGCATTCCTGATCTGACTGCCGCATAACAAATCAGAAAGTCCGCCATTCAATAGACACAGAGAACACACACACACACACGACACACAAAAAGAAACATTTTGAAAGACCCTAAAAAAAGCAACGCACCCACGCATCATACGGTGGGGGCAGTGGCGGCGGACCCAACGTGTTCGTTCGGGCCAGCCTTATCACGCAAAGGAAAGCAGAACCAACAAACGAACGGATAAAACGGTGTCGCCTCTTCTTCTGCGTGACGCCGAGTATCTGTCGTTCTCGCTCTTGCGATTTGGCGGACTCGCACTATATCAGCTCTCGTATGCAGCACCTTCGCTTTCTTGCCCTCACTTGTTCTCTTATGCGAGTTTTTCTTCGCCTTCAACTCGATTCGTCGTCGTTGTGCATTATTTGGCAAAGGACTTGGGCACTGCTCCCCTTCCTACCTGGCCTCAACGGCGTTGTACCTCAAAAGAGCACATACGGCTTCGTAGGGAGGGAGTAACAAAGGCGAAGCAACAGAAGCGGAGAAGTGTCTCGCATACAGGATCACCCCTGCAAAGGACACCGGTGCTCGCGCGCGCACATACAAGGACATACAGTGGCATACACATAGTTCACGATGGGGCTGGAAACCCTCAGCGACGGCACGTCGCCGGCCCCGATATCAGTTGTCTGTTTCGGGCATCCTTTGCTAGACATGATGGCAACCGTTGAAAACGATTTCTTGCGGGAGCATAACGTCGAACCAGGGAGTGTCACACTGGCGGCGCCGGAGCAGCTTGTTCTTTTCTCGAAGCTGCTGGACGAGTTCAAAGATCAGGTGGACTACGTCCCCGGTGGGGCCGCCATGAACACGGCGCGTGTTTTGGCTTGGATGCTGCCTGATGCGCACATCGCCTACGTGGGCGCACTGGGCAAGGATCGCTTCGCCGAAATCCTGAAGAGCGCGCTCACCAAGGCTGGCGTCGAGCAGCTGTTCGAGGAATGCGAAGACAAACCGACGGGCACCTGTGCCGGCCTCGTGGTGCGGAAAGATCGAACGTTGCTTGCTAACCTCGGCGCGGCCGTGACGTTGTCGTTGACGCACATTCAAACGGACGCCGTGCAATCTGCAATTGAGAAGGCCAGTTTGTACTACGCAGAGGGCTTCTTTCTCAACACCGCCTCCAGCCCTAACAATCTTCTCTACGTTGCCCATCACGCTCACCTGCACGGAAAGCTTTTCTGCTTCAACCTGAACGCGCCGTATATTAGCATTGCGTTTGAGAGCCGCCTACATGTTCTCTTGCCTCATGTAGACATCCTCTTCGGCAGCGACGAAGATCTACTAACGTACGCTTCTGTGCGGTGGCCGCACGACTTTGACCTGAGCACCCTCGGCACCGTCATGCACGCTAATTCGCGGCGCCATGAGGCGTTCGTGCGGTGTCTCGCGCGCATCTCCATGCTGCCGAGAGCCAACTCCGCCAGGCCCCGACTCGTGGTCGGGACCTGTGGGCCCCACGACACGTACGTCGCATGCGGCGACCACGTCCGCTCCTACCCAGTGCCGCCGATGGCGCAGGAGGAGATGGTTGACTTGAACGGCGCTGGTGACGCGTTTGTGGCGGGCTTCCTTGCTCAATACATCGTGAACCGTGATGAGTCTACTAGCGTCGTGGTTGGTCATGCTTCCGCACAGAACTGCATCCGGCATAACGGTGCCGTTGTGAGTGGTGCGCCCCCGGCGCTTACGCGCCGGATCAGCGGCACGACAGAGCCTGTCATGACCGCGAACTCCGCTTGAAGGGATGTCCTTCTTTCTCACCCCCTCACAAGCGCAGCAAACAGCAGCGTAGCACCGGCGCACCGATATCCAGGCGCCATCTTATGTTTGAATGTGCGTGCATATGCGTTGATGCATGTGCAGCCGGCGTGTCTTTGCGTATGCCCCGTTGCTGGTTCGGTTTTTGCAAGTGTGCGTGTGTGGGTCGTTGAGTGCACCTGCGCACTTGTCGAGCCCGTGCTATGCAGCTAGGGACAAACAATGACGCTGCGTGCAGATGCCGAGGCTGCGGACTGGTGTGTCCTCCGCCCTCGCGATGTGTGTTCCTCTTTCTGTTTTTTTTTTGTTTCTGTCTTCCTTTTGTGTGTGGCGTCATATGTCTCTCTCTCTTGCCTCTTCTTACCATGCCCCTCTCGACGGGCGTACTTGTACTCCTCTGTGCGCCACATCCTGCCCCTCCTTGTTCTGCTTTTCTTCACTCCTCACCAGCCCTCCCTCCCTCCTCTCCTTTAGACGCCTTCTTCTCTTTTTTTTTTGCTTGCAACTGACTTCTTCTTGGGGTGATGCGAGAAGCGTAGTGTCGGTACTCATTTTTGCGTGCAAAATGCGGGCTCTGATGTGGAGGGGAGGGGCACTTCAGCGTGATCTCAGAATCCAGCACACACGCCACTCAGCGTGAGGGATTCCAAGCAGACCTCCGTATCCCCCCGCCCAATTCCGAAGCGCCTCTGTTCATGATAGGGCCACGCTCCTACGACCTCAGGGAGCTCAGAGCGATGTATTGCTACCGATGTCAGCGGTCAGGTTCTGGATGGCGTTGGTTCGGAGCGGCCTGCGACAGTAAACAGGTTTGTGCCACCCATACAATGGATGAAGTTTCCACGTGACTCGATTGTATCTCTCACCAGGCCCTCACACTGTCCTGCTGGTGTGGGCTGCCTGAATGCCATCCCGAGAGGGATGCACCAGGTGTGGCGACCGGCAAAACGGGAGTAGCTGTGAGGCAGCCTTCGAAGCGGGTGGGCGGGTAGAGTTTGAGGCCGGGGCTGTGATTTCAGATGGCTGAGCCAGCACTTTGCTGTAGCGCGTGCCTACGGCTACTTCGCACCATCGCGATGGGCCTGTGACATGTGTAGAGTGGAGCTGAGCTTGTGCTGTACGTTATAGAGGACACATTGAAAGGAAGGAAAAAAGGTGAGATATGGGCGGCTTTTTCTGTGCGCAAGGGTTTTCTTTTATTCACAGCGTGCTCTTTCGACCACTTCATCTCCCCGCATCAACCTACTGCAAGCTCATATACACCCGTGTATATATATATATGTATACAGACCCAATCACACAGAGAGGCGCAGTGGATGAGACGCGAAGCGATGTCACTGTCAGTGAGCAGTCATCAGTGGTACACCGCTGCCCATGTCATGTGCGTCTGCGCGCAAAACGTTTTCTCTCCGTATGTGTAGAGGTGTACGCGTGCAAAAAAAAAACAAAAGCAGGTTTGCCCTTCTGTGTGAGTGTGTGTATCTGTGTGTGTGTGTGCCTGTGTGTCTGTGTGCCGCTTTTTGTGTGATAACTTTTTCTTCGAATATTCTCTCTTCCACTCCTCCTCTTGTTTGGCTGAAAGTTTTCTTTTGACTGGAAGGGTCGAACACCCCTGTCTTCCGCCCCCCCTCCCCCAGGTACACAGGCGCAAAGATGCTCAGCGCACACTCTGCCCTCCCTTTCTTCTCTCTGTTGAGACGCATGCTGATGCTCTCGGTAGCGTGTGCGTGCATATGTGTGCGGATAACTGTTTGCTTCGTGACTTTACTGTTATTAGTTTGCGGACGAACAAGCATCTCTTCGCAATTTCTCTCTTGGTTCTCCACTTCGAATGCCTGCTGCTGGCTGTTTTGAACCCATTTTTTCTTTCAGCGGTGGCTGATGCCGCAGCGACCATGCGAAAGAGAGTCAGGGATGCGAGAGGGAGGGAAAGAGGGAAGTGCGCACAAGCTTGCACGTACACAAAAGGAAGTCACACACACAAAAAAAAACGCGGCGAAGATGCCGAGCAAAGTAAGCACCATGCCAGCATTTGTGGTGACGCGCTTTTTTGTATGCTATGCTGTTGCTTTACGGCCCTCAGCGCTAGCCCTTTCATCGCTCTCTTGCTCTCTTCTTGCGACATAGCATCCTTGCTTCTCAGTCCAGGTAGCTGCCCCTTCCTTCGTTGATGGGGCTGTATAATGTACGTTTTGTTTTCGAGTGGCCTTCCTTAACCTCTCTCCCTTCCTTCTTCAATGGGCAGCCTTAAGCGTAAGGATAAAGGGAGCGGAGTGCTTGATTCTTCATCTTTTTTTTTCCTTTGGGTATTCGCACTTGTCGCATCCTTCTTGTTTCCTTTCGTGCGCCTGTAGAAAGTGAAGCAGTGCAGAAGAGAACAGAACACATACACACGTACATACACACAAAAAGAATACTCAGCAAGTCAAAGTATCGTCACCGGCGGTGCACCTTGAGAGACCGAGGCAAGCCTCGGAAAGTAAGGAGGAATGGACCCTGCGCAAGCTCAAAGTGCGGTTTATGCGAGTTTCTAACCCCCCCCCGGCTATTGCAGCCGTGCTGCTGCATAGCGCGACGGAGCGGGCCACACAGAGGAGAAAGAGAGAGAGAGAGCACTGAGTGCAGACGAAGATCAGGGAAAAACTGCCGAGACGAGCGAATGCTATATAAATGTGCGCGTTGTGACGCAAAGGCCCGAGTCTCATGTGATCAATGCATCCACTAAGCAAAGTGGTGACACGGTGTTTGCCCAGCTTTCAGCGCACGCCTCTCCTCGTGTAGGTTTGTCGTTCTCTGTATGTTTCCTTTAGCGAGTCTGCAGGCTCATCTGTGCCCTCTTCTTCAACAGCGCGCCCTAACTTGTTTTCTTCTCTCTGTCGCTTCCGTTCTCGTGCAGGACCCTGGACGCAACCCGCCTGGATTAAGGCATACAATCCACCCAGGTCTGTGAGGCGCCGATTGCGCAACACAAGTCCGAAGAAGCGCCGAAGCAGGACATGCAAAGACCGCTAAGCGCATGGGCCCGATTCGACGGTAGATGGTCCGTCCTCGATGACGAGGATGTGGCCGTGGTGCCGCAGAGGTGAAGTGAGCTGTGGTTGTGTATGCGTATATTTGATAATGTGTTCGTGGGGGAGAGAGATGTAAAGCAAAGAGAAGAAATTGCTTTTCTCTGCGCTCATGTACGCGTTTTCTTGAACTACGTGGCCCTCTCCAATTGTGCATGGGAGAGACCGCTACCCGATAAAAGTATGGAGAACGCATTGCAGTTCAATGGACGCACAAAGGGTGCAGAGCAGGCAAAGAATACGAGGTCATTCACCTTCTCTCTGGCTCCATGATCACGAATCTTGAATTGCGCTTGTCGCGCTGATTTAGTGCCACAGCCGAGCTTGCAGAGATGCACAGGTCTCCCAGAGGGAGGTGCACCCCCGTCCGCGCGCCATATTCAGATATTCTGGCTTTGCTAACGCAAGGGAATTGGGGCTGAGCGAGGGCTTGGGGGGGGGAGGGGGCTTATTCAACACTTTCATGGATCGCCTCCTCCCCTCCCGTACGGTGAATCGCGCCATTATGAAGCTCCGCCACTCATTTCTTTTTTTTTTTGTTTGCAGCAAGATGCAAGAGCCGGTACGCTGTTCTCATGTCAAGAGCACCACACATAGTCATGCGCGACTCTCTCTCTTCTGCTCCTCGTCCTCTTTTTTTGTCTTCTTTTCTCACGAGCGTCGTGTGGTTTCTTGTTGTTCTTTCTTTTCTACACGTTCGCCTCTCGCCGACTCTCTCTCCCACCGAACACAGAAAACGTCCACCCTTTTACCCCCCTCCCCCAAACAAACAAGAAAAACCCGAATAGTCGCCCTTTTCACACTTCATCATCTTCCCCGTGTACGCGTGTGATGATACGCTGCCGCATCTCGTGACGCGTGCGGTACCTGCGAGCCGCACACACACGCAGAGCAGCTGCGTTCGCGGCATCGAAGTCAGTCATGTGTGCAGCTAAGCACACCATTCGAGAACTTCGCAACGTCGCGGAGAGCCCATATCGAGCACAGGTGCTCTCGTGGTACCGACGGTGCTTGCGTGCGGCCTTCACGGCGCCATGGAGCTCCGACGAGGACGCTTTGTACGTCTTGGAGGAGACTCGGCGACTGTTCCACCAGAATCAAGGTATTCGCGATTTGGACCGCATCGAGCGCAAGCTGCGTGAGGTTGAGATGCGATACGAGATGGCGCTCCACTACAACATTCCCTACCCGAGACCCTTCAACAAGATGCAGGGCTCAATGCAGGAGAGCGGGGTGCCGTACGCCGCTTACCTCGACTCTGCCTACGATCACATGGTCAACCCCCATATCGGCGTCATCGCCGAAGGGAGCGCGAATCTGGGGATAATGGGTGGGCTAGAAAAGTCTAGTCAATACTTTGAGGACAGCACTGGGGAGGCTGACGTGGATGGTCGAGCGAATCCCTACGACACAGAGGCGGAGCCACCATCCACTGTGCGCTGATTTCGTCGGCGGCGCTGTGCCGCATGTCGTGGAGTGTGCTGCGCCCCTTCTGGTCACGATCACCCCTTTCCCCTCCAGTATCGCCTTCACCGCGCTCGCTTCTCCTTTTTGCTTCACCCGCGTACAACTGCACTTACACAGGCAAAGCAGAGCTGTTCACTCCCCCCTCCCCCCTCCCGCTAGAACTGCACGTCGCACCGCTAACGCACCTCTCTCCGTTTCCTATGTGTTTCTCGCGCAGCTCTTGTGGATGGGCTGCAGAAAGGCGACAAGAATAGAAGAAAAAATAGGCGGGATGCGGAGTGCATCTTTACTTGCACACGACGCGTTGTCGTTTCAGGTACCGAGAAGGGAAGCGTCGCGTTTTTGTTTTTTTTTCTTTCATGGATAGGGTTGCCCATCACGCCTCGTGCTAAGTCGCTGATCACGTCTTTTCCGTCGTCAGTGACGCTTCCACCCCCAGCGTTGTTGAGATAGCTACAGCACAACATCTCGGCACCTCTCGTCCTCTGCGACGAATCACTCTCGCTACGCCTCGTCATTTTCCTTGCTGTCTGGTTGACTTCGCCTCTTCTCACCTCGTCTTGATGCATTCGTGGTTTTTGTGCCCATCCACACACACACACACACACACACACACATTCTCTCACAATGAACGCAACGGCGGCGATGCAAAGGGCGGCAACAGAGAGGCGTTTCGCGGAGCCACCAACTGCGGATCTTTTTCTCGCCTCTTTTTCGTTTGCTTGTTGCAAGCACTTATTCACTTTCACACACATTTGCGTACGTACACAGTGCGGATCGACACGTGATTGTTCGAGCTGTGGCAAGCGACGGTGGGCGCTGCCCTTTTTCTTTGCCGTTGTTTCGTCATTCACTTCCGCCTTTCCCGCATTTCTCATCCGCGCTCCTCCCTCGTTCATACTCTGCGAGCTTTACGTCCCCGTGTGCGTGCGTCTCTCCGTTGTTTCCTTCTCTCACATATCAACTCAGGACATCGCTTGTCTTTCCTCTTTTTAAGTTTTTATACCTGTATCTCGCAAGCTGACAATTGTATTGCTGTCTCGTCCTTTGTGCGTCTATTTCCACCGCATAAGGGTGTGCATCTTTTTCTCGCTTTCTGTTTTGTTGCTGTGGTCTTTGCAAGCGAAATCTACTGAGAGTTGGCGTACAAGGCGTGTGTGAAGTGACTCCCCCTCCCTCATCCACCAACTGCCGAGCTGACGACGCGCGAGGCAGCGGAAGGCAGGGTTGCCTCATTCCGTGTTCTGCCTTTCGGGGACAAAAGGGGGAAGGGGAGGGTGCAATGGATTCCGCCCTGCATGCCTTCCGGATGCATGGCGCCTCCTTCTATCACTGGACGAGCTACGTAGTCTATGTCATATACTCATGTCTCTTCTTCGCCTGCGAAGTGATCGCGGGTGTGCTTGAAATACCAACCGATGCTCCGCAATACGACGCGCTCACGCATCAGGCCAACTGCGCCACCACCTACGAGGAGTGGCTGCCCATCGCCTCCACGCTGGACGACATGGACGGCTTTCAGAAGTGGCGCACCGACGAGGCGTCGACCTACTTCTCTTTCGAGGGTGTGATGCGAACGATAGAAGAGCTGCTGGAGCTGCGCAGCGTCGGCAGCGCGGAGGCACTGCTGGACAATCTCCAGAAGCATGTGCACCGCTCCCTCTACGGCATCAGTCACCGTCGGTTGTACCTGTACAAAACCGGCACCAAAACGGTCATTCACTCGTATAACTCCCTCGTTTGTTTTCTCCTGGGCCGTGTAGGTGAGGCGGCGCGGGCTGACCGACGAATGGCCGTCCGCACACGAGAGGTGCTCTCGGAGATGTCTCGCGTTTACGGATCCACTGCACTGCTGTTGCAGGGTGGCGTGCTTGCGTCGTCGGCCCACTTCGGTGTGGCAAAAGCGCTGTATGATGCCGGACTTCTACCCCCTGTTGTGTACGGCAGCGGCAGCGGCGCGCTGGTGGCGACGCTTGTGTGCTGCTCCACCGACTTGGCCTCGCTGTTTCACAGCAGCAGCGGCAGCAACAGCATCGCGGAGGCGAATGCACTCCTCGGCACGCCCACCGCTGATTCGCGGTGGAAGCGCTTCCACCGGCTGCTGCACACTGGCGAAGTGTGCGACCCCGTTGCCCTGGCCGACTTCTTACAGAGAAGCATCGGCGACGTGACCTTTGCCGAGGCGTTTGCCCGAACTGGGCGTGTGCTGAATATCCCGTTTGTGTCCGCGTCGCCCGTGATGCCGCGCAGAAACGCTGACGTGGACGTTCAGCTGTTGAACTATCTTACGTCTCCCGACGTACTTGTGCGCTCTGCGGTGCTCTGCGCCATATGCCCGACCGCTGCGGTGCATCCCGCCTCGTCGTCCTCCTACGGGCCAGCGGGAGGTGCAGCACCACCGACGCGCACGCTACTCGCACGAACACGGCTGACGAGCGCCATTGTCGCCTACGAGCCTCCCGTGGTGCATCAAAGCTACGCCTGCTCCTGGGGCGATCACGTCGGCTACGGGGTGCTGGACCCGGTGCAGCGAATGAGGGGTCTCTTCTGCATACGGTTTTGCGTCGTGTCGGATGCGTCGGTGCGTGGGTATCTGTGGCAGCTGTTGCACCAGAGCGTCTACAGGGACGGACTTCGGCACCGTACGCGTATGTGGGACTGGGCACGCTACACGTTTGCCCTGTGCGTGCTCGGGCTGGCGCATGTATTTCTGCGTCTGCTGGCGTGGATGGGCTACGACGCCATTGCCGCACCGTCGCCAACTTCCATGTGGACTTTCTTCGAAGATGATGTCGGCGAGAACATGCGCATGCACCCAATCTCGAGCGTGTGGTCGTATCTGCGGCTGTGTTACAGTCCGACAACGGCGAACATGCAGGTACTGGTCCTGGAAGGGGAGCGACAAGTATGGCCGAGGCTGGAGCAACTGCGCATGTCCATCTCAGTCGAACAAGTCCTGGCAGCCATGTTGAAGCGGCTTCCCACTTACAGGTGAAATCTCTGCCTGTGCTTGCGTGCTGAGGAGGAGGAGGGCCCCAACGTATGCGTGCGCGGTGCTTTCTCGATGCCTGTTGATCCATCACGACTTCCCTCCACCTGTCTTTCTGGTTACCCGCTTCGCCCTTGTACTCATCACCAACCGAGGGCCGGGCGCTGCTTCCTTTTCTCCTTCACACCGTTGGTGCTTCTCGCCCCCGTTTGCCTGCTTTTTTTTTCTTCCCTCGTTAACGTATAGCTCGAGCTTCTTTCGCTTTCTCCGGTCTCACGTACGGCCCCTCTGCTTCCGCAGTATTCCCCTCGACTATACGTGTGTGTGTGTGTGTGCTGCACGAATGGCAGCGTTACCTTTCGTTTGCTGCTCCGATGGTGCTGTGCGAAGGCGCACACGTACGCAGGCGAAACAGATTTGTGCACTTGCACGAATGCTGTGCCGTGCGTCCTACGGTGTGTGTGCGTATGCCTCGCTCGCTCTTTGGCTCTTTTCATGCACGGGAAAACGAAAATAAGCAACCGCTGCCCTTCTTGGGTCGAATCTAAATCGTCTCCTCTATTCTGGCTGCAGGGGGAGAGAGGAGGCTTGCGTTCAAGACACCAACCCCCTCCGTCTTTCGGAGAAACGCCGTTGACAGCAACACTGATGACGTAATCACTGTTGTGCGACCGAGAGAGCAGGAGAGTAAGCGGATAGTTGACAGAAGTGGCACATGTGAGCTTACTTCCAGGCTTCGTGAAAAATCATCAGAGCTCTCTGTCATGTGAGTGCTACTACCTCTACTCAAGGTGGGCCGACATTCCTTTTGCTCGCATTCCGATGAGATGACACACTTTTATTTTGTCCCTCTACTCCGCGCACCTTCCGTCATCTCTTGTTGGCGGGTTTCCTGTTGCCGGGCAAAAGCGGGGACCTTGTTCGCTGTGGACTCGCTAGTCTTCGTGCTTGTCCTGCCTTTGGGCCTTCTCGCATACCTCAGCAGCGACTGCCATACGCCTCCCAGCTTTGTCTTTCCGCCCCTCTGCCTTTTCTGTGCATCATCCCAGCGGCGGTTTTTGTCAAAGGAGGATCACCAAAGAAGCACGCGCGCAGACATGAGGCTGCCGAAAGCTTTAGCAGTGGCTGCGCTGTGCTTCGCACTATGTGTGTGCACCGCATCCGTCGGCGGCCATCAGGTCGCGCTCATCTCGGACATCCACTACGACCCACTTTACGGCACCAGCAGGGCGCTAAAGTGCACGAGCGACTCTAGCCCTATGTATGGTATGCAAGGCTGCGACTCGTCATTGCAGCTGATGGCGCGTACCCTGGCCGACGTGTCGGCGCAGAACCCGAGCTTGGTGCTTTACACTGGCGACTGGCAGCGGCACAAGTTTGCCAATAGCAGTCTGGCTCCTGCCGCTATCTTCAAGGACATGTCGGAGCGCTTTCACAATGTCACAGTGGACGGCTCACTCGGCGCGGTTGCCTTCAGTGGGGCAATGGGCAACAATGATGTCGTGCCCGACTACTATTATTCGTTGGAGGACACGGTTTCGGAGGAGGAACTGGCGCACCGCGTGGCGGCGATGCGCGGCGCCGCGCTTTTGAGCGATGCAGAGGCTTCCGTGATGAGAAACTGCGGCTATTACACACATATGATGGATAGCGTACATGTGATTGTGCTGCACACGTTATTGTGGGCCCACGAGCTTCAGCCGCCGCTGCCCTCCAACCTCAGCGACCCGTGCAACCAGTTCTCTTTTCTGCGGAGTGAGCTGGCGAAGGTGCGGGCGGCTAACAAGCGAGCGATCATCATGGGCCACATCCCCCCTGGC
Source organism: Leishmania infantum JPCM5 (assembly GCF_000002875.2). NCBI lineage: Eukaryota > Euglenozoa > Kinetoplastea > Trypanosomatida > Trypanosomatidae > Leishmania > Leishmania infantum. Next base: position 1,395,354 of record NC_009418.2, read on the forward strand.
CTGAACACGTACAATGTGCTTAAACGCGGCTTTGGCTCTGCAGCCGGTGACATGTTCTGGAAGGAGCAGTATGAGGCGACCTACAATAGCATCATCCGCGAGTACAAGGATCTCTTAGTGGTGCAGTTGTTTGGGCATACACACATGTTCAAGCTGCTCACGATGCCACGGAATGACGTACTGGGTATCGTCGTTCCATCCATCTCACCCATCTTCGGCAACCACCCGTCCTACCTGATGGCCAACTTCAGCGAAACCTGGGAGCTGGAGGATGCGCAAAGTCGCTACACCATTGGCGAAGGCGTATTCCACTCTGGACTCTCCGCCAAAGAGGTGTTCAGCCTCAATGCTGGGCTGCACTCCGTCGCTGATGTGCGATCGGCCATCACTCTGCTGGCGACAAACGATACGATGTGGGATCGTTTCCTCACTGTATTCTGCGGTGGCGAGAAACGCTCTCAAGTGTTCCCACACAGGAAGTGCGACAAACAATGCCGCTACATTATTGTCTGCTCGATGCTGGAGAATAATCACACGTATATTCAGCGCTGTGTGGCCAATTACAGCCTTCTGCCAGGGCCTTCGCAGGACACTAGAACCACGGTCTTCATGACGGCCGGCATAGTCCTTTTTTCGCTGTTCGTGATGGGGGCAAGCGTGGCGATGCTGCTCATGATCCGCAGTGGACAGACAACGCTGTCGTGGTCGAATATGAAGAGCGCCATCTGGTGGAAGTCCCTTGTCTCGAAGCAGGGGAGCCAAACCACCCCCGTGTTAGAGAACGAGCTGGGAGACCGTCGCACGGTTGTTTAGTGAAGACATTACCCTCGGTCTGTTTGCGCTAGGCTTGTTAGTCCTTAGTTTGCTGTCCTCTCCTCTTCGCTGCGCAAACGCCCTGCTCCACGCACGTGTCCGAGGGAGGATCATGACACCCTGCCTTCTCCGCGTGGACACTCAACCAAGATGTGGGGCTAGCCGACGGGCTGCAGAGGCCATCAAAGCGCTCACGACTCGGCCTGCCGAGCTCAGGGGGGTCTGTCGCACGAATGCGGTCCGTCAAAGGATCGCCTCCGCTACTCCTACATGGCACGGTTTGAATCAACGGTGCTCCACGGTGCCGCCGCGTGGTTGGATGGCGCTGGTCGGAAACTGCGCGAAGCCCTTGCGCACCTTCACGCCCAAACAGTAGCAGTCATCGTGGGTACCCTATAATACCCAGGCAACAGAGGCCTACTCGAAGAGGCCGAGCTCCTGCCTCTCGACTCCACAGCGCTGCTGCGCCGCGCACGCCTGCATCCCTCCGCAGCCACTCCAGGAGGCCGCCTTGCGCACTTGGCGTGGGGATGGGTGCACGCGCCGCATGGCGGTGTCGTCACAACGCCTCCGCAGCTCTCACGCCGGTGTGCAGGCATCGACACCCCTGCGGAGCTCCGCACGCCCGTTGCGCAGCTCTCCCCTACCCGCTGGTGCACAGATGGTGCAGCACAGACACACAGCAGGTCACGTGCCGCCGTGATGCTCTATCGCGATCATGCACGCACAGATGTGCACGGGCAAGGGGCGGCGGCGCCCTTGCGTGCCGCGACAGCACCCAGCCTGCAGCAGTGGTGTCCACGCCTCACCTGCGGCGACAAAGAGAAGCACGTGTGGCCGCCCTTGCTGCGGGGTCGCTCTGCCGCCCTCATGGCACCTGGCACGGGTCCCGCAACCATGGAGGACGGCTTGGTGCGACGGACGTGGTCACGTGCGCTGGCGCGACGGTGGCCCGTCGCGTGCGCCTCGCCTTTCAGCGTGCCAGTGGCCACTCTGACTTGGTGCACACCGACGGGGCGGTCGAGACCGCATAAACAGCCATGCCAGAGAGGCGCCGACGCCAGCTGCACGGATGGCGGACCCGGTCACCCGTCTCCGACGCCACGCCGACATCCCCCGAAACCGCGCCACACAATGCGGCGCGCTGACACAAGAGGTTCTTCGCGGCAGCCGTCCCACACCACAACAGCACGGCTGCTGAGCTTACAAGACGACAGGGGAGACCCTGCTCACCCAGTCCCGCACAGGCACCACCTGCCCGCTGCTGCGCTCGCGCTGCGTGGCACCCCTCCCCGCCCGGCCAGAGCCTCTGCACCCGCCCTCGAGCTGCACCCTCCACGCGGCCTACCTTTATCAAGGCATGCAGTGCACACAGGTCTTCGTCGCGCCGATCCCGCATCATCTCTGCAGAAAAGGGCCGAGGAAGTATACGAAGAGGACGCTGAACGCATGTGCCCGATTCGAACCGGCAGAGACCTTTCGTTCAAGAGGATGCTGATGTGGCCAGATTGCTACAGGGGTAGGCGAGCGATGGTGACATGTGCATGCGGATTGGCGTGTTCGTGGTCAAGTGAGATTTTGAACAAATAAGCGAAAAGAAAATTATGCCTTCATCTCTGTCGCCTGTGGCCGTCTCTCTCTCTCTCATTGTGTGTGTTTGTGTGGCAACGGCTCTGAGGCATGACGACATGAACAGCCGCCCTCACCCGTGGCGGGGCCGCGCACACATGCTTTCTTGCCTTTGCTTGTCGCTTGTTTGCTTCCCTCCTTTTTTTATGTGCGCTGTCGGTTAGGAATGCAGAGCCACTCACCATGTACACATCGGTGTGCCAGCGCCCACTGCACGGGTGTATTTATGCGCCGTTTCTCCCTTTACCCGTGTCGACTGCAAAGACATTTCGTCACTTGTTTTTCTCTGCGCCCATCGTTGAGGGTTTGCATTCAAGATGCCAAGAATTTTTTGTTTCGCGGTATTTAGCGGGTGCCACCATCTTGCTTGCGAGTTCTCCGTGACACTGCTGCGTGTGTGCGGCGGCGCAGATTTGGACTCTATGCTTATCCCCCCTTTTGGCCTGCGCCTACGTTCTCGAGAGACACCCGTAGACATGAACTTGCACATGATCACAGAAAGCTTTTCTGCCACATTTATCACTTCTTCTTGCGCGTACCTCTACCCGAGAACACTGGAGGTCAAATAGGCTCTCAAAGAGCGTCTGAGGATGCGTTGACGATTGCCGTGAATGCCCCACAGGTCTGCATGCTTTACCCAATGAAACGTTCTCGTTCTTTCTTCCATAGTCGATCCTCGGCACACTGACGTGTCGACGTCGCCGTCACACATCATCCGTCTACCATCGCCTTTCCGTCCTCCTCCTCTCTCGCTCGTCACACGCCACATGCTCGCACCCCGTCGCGGGCACGGCGAACGCACACACCATAATCGAAGAGCTTCTTCTCTCTTTCTATTCAACGGCGCTCTTATCTTCCTCTCGCTACACCGCACTGTTTTCTCATCTCTGCACACGTTCAACTTTCGTACTTGCCCGACGAGTATCACCTCTTCTCTCACGCATACTTGATCACCATGTCCTCTCTGCGCAAGCTCGTCCCGGCCACCGCGATCGCTGTGGCCGCGATGGCCCTCCCTGCGGCTGCAACGACGACGACCGCGGCCCCTGTCCCTGTCAACCTCAGGCTGAACATCATCACGGCGGTGCTGATCCTTGGGGTGTCGATTGTGTTGGCGCTGGTGTACACCCTGTGGAGGCTTCTCCCGAGGATCCGCAGTGGCGAGCTCTCCTTCTCGAAGCTCGAGTTCGACTGGCGTGCGGAGCTGCTGAACCAGACGCCGAAAAAGGAGAAGGCGCGCCGCGCGGCTGAGAAGGCTCGCCGTGAGGAGGAGATGGCGTCCGGGTGCGACCGCGACAACAACGAGGGACGCGTGCAGTACGCCCCCACGCAGCCGCGGGTGGAGGTGGGCGAGGGCGACGCCGCGGCGGCCAGGTCGCAGCGCAATGGGCAGAGGCACGGCGAGGTCGACGAGAGCGTTGCGGTGACGGTGCCCCGCGAGTAGGAAAGAGGGAACGAAACACCCACCACTAATGAGTAAACATGCACAGCACATATGAGTGCAGCAAGGCATTGCAGGGGAGCGAGGGGGCGACTGGGGACAGAAGAGAAAGACAGCGCGAGGGAGAGACGGCGTGAGCCCCCCCTCCTCCCCCAGCCTTCTCCCTTGTGCGTGACAGGTGTGCAGATTGCGCGACTTCGCCGTTCGTTCTCCGTCCCACGCTGTCTGCGTCTTGGAGCGGCGACGGATAGGGGCGCATGCAACGCACGGCATCTGGTGCGAATGCGACCGTCACTGCCGACGTCACCTGCGTCGGTGTGGGCGCCTCTGTGCGTCTGTGTCTGTGCGCGTCGTCTGTTCTTCTCCTCTTCTCACGTTGTTGCCTACTGCCTTTTCTTTTCCTTTTTCTTCATCCCATGTTGTTGTCTGTGTACGAGTCTGTGACACTAACGGTGATATGTTCTCTCCTCCTCGTGTCCCCTCTTTCGGTGTGCCTTTTGTTTTGCTCTATTATGTTTGCTTTGTTTCATCGAACACGTGTGCGCCGAGCCGTCCCGCCTCTCCGAGAGAGAATCAAGGTCGCGCGAGAGAGACACGCATCAGCGCACACACACCCATATATACATAAGTGAAAGGAACCTCTTCATGATCTGTGGCAGCCGTCTGCTCTCTCTTTTTCTGTGTTTTTTTTTTTCGTTTCTCGGTTTGTTTTGTTTTGTTCCTCTTCTCATTTTTGAGGATATCATGCTCTGTGCGCGTTGAATTATGCGACGGGCGTGGCGGTGAGGGCGGCGGTGGCGGCGACAGCGTGGGCAGGAGATGTGTGGGGCTGGTGTATGGGAGAAGCGCCAGAGCCTCTTTTTCCCTGATTGCTTCTTCATTTTTTTTTTGTTCTCGCATCGTCGTCTATCTCACCTGTCGCGGCTTGGGCTGCGCGATGGAGCGAAAGAGAAGGGCGAGAAAAGGAGGGGAAAAGGGGTGAGCCGCAGAGGCTTGCGCTGTCCCTGCGCGCGTGGGTCTCTCTCTCCGTGGGCGTTTGGGCATGCAAGTGCTACTGTGAGTCCATTCTGCCCTCCTTATTTTGTGTATCGTGCGGCGTGGCTCTCGTCTCTCATCTCTCTCTTTCCTTCTCTTTGTTGATAAGCGCCTGCGCTCCTCCCCGCCTTCCCCTCCCCCCTCCCCCGCACCAGCAAGCCCTGCAGGCACTTCCTCCCGAGCCCTTTGTCTGCCTGTGCGGAAGTGGCTCCTCGTCTTTCTCTTGTAGCCTAAAGAGGAGAAAAAGAAAACAAGAAGAGAAAAGTGCCGTCACGATGTTTTGATTGCTTCTCTGGCTTTGTTTTCGTTGTTGCCCTCTCTCCCACCCCCTCTAATTTTGACACATAAATACATAGACACAAACCGTCTCTCTCTCTCTCTCCATCTCCCTTGTGTGACTCGCTGAGGTTTTGCATTCAGCTTGTCCGTAGTCTTCTGCATTGTGATCTTCTCATGAGAGCTTCTTCCCCTTCGCCTTTGTTTTCGACCTCTTTCTCTCTTTTCGTTTCCGTCTCCTCCGTCTTTAACAATGTCTTCCTCTCGTTGGCGTGGCCGATCCCCGTGCTGCTCGTTTCATTCTGCATGTTTTTCTGTGCGACGTCTGTGTGCGTGTGTGTGTGTGTTTGCAGGTGCTTGTAACTAAAGAGAGAGAAGCACATGGCAGGCAGACGCACACAACTCCTCTTCCTATTCCTCTGTTCAGTCTCTTCGCGCAACACCGACTCCGACGCCTGTTGGGAAAAAGATGTGTTGACGGGCGATAAAGGAGCGATGGTGGCTGTGTGCGTGTCTGTGTCTGTGTGTGCGCCTCTTTCGCCCTCAGGATTTTTTTTCCCTGTGCCCGCTTTTCCTCTGAGCACGTCCCCTCTCCCCTCCCGGCGACTCTGCGGAAGTTGTGCATCAGCGTGCGGTGCTGGGCCTTCCACCGCCCCTGTACCTTCTCCTGCCCGTGTGCTTCTCTGCCCCCTTTCCTCTCTGTGCTTCTATCTTCTGCTTGTGGGCCCCCACTCCTTCCCACTCCCACTCTCGCTTGCCGAGGCGCACCGTGTGCCCCTCTCTTTCGCGCATTTCGTTGGAGAAAGGGACGCCGATGCGGCGGACGGTGGGGGCGAAGCGATACGCAAGAAGAAGTGGTCAACATGTTTGCGCTTTGCTGCGCTCATGATCACGGCTGCCGGTTTACCCCTGGTGTGTGTGCTTCGCGCATGCTACTGCTTGCTTATTACCGTGTGGATGCTTGTCTGCCGAGTGGTGGGGGAGGAAGGGAGGGGGAGGGGTGGCAGCGGCAACTCGAAAGTCAAGAGGCAACAGATGCGGGGGCGCCCCTGCTGCTGAGTTCGAAAGCAGAATGACTGTCAAACAGCTCCCTCCCCCCATTTTCTCGTCGCCCTTTCCAGTCTCACGCCTTTCTGTGTGTGCGTGTCTTTGCATGTCTGCATGCCCCATTCCATCCGCGTTTCATTCTGCTCGTCGGCTCTCTCGCTCTCTTTTCTTGACTCTTCGACGTGATGGCGCGTGCATGAGGTGCCCTCGTGCGGGCACACAGGGCAGCGTGCTAGGGAGGGCAGCGAGCTGACAACGAAGACAGGCGAAAAGGCGAAGGGGAGATCATCATTCCACTTCACATTGAAGGGGTAACATGCAGTAGCGCTGACGGCCAGCTGGACTTGTTCCTGTTCGATTGCGTGCCCCTACTGCGCGTGCGCTCACCTCCGTTTTTCCTCTTCCGCCTCGCCACTATACGCACTTGCGAAGCGCACGTCTTCGTTGCTCCATGGGCAGTGGCGTAAGCCCCTGAGCACAAGGTGGTGCACTCCGCGCACCCACACACACCGGCGATGCACATAACCACAGCGAGGCAGCTTTCCACAGACGCTCACATAAATGCCAGCCTGCAGTCTTGCTGAGGCGTTGTGCGGAAGGCGCTGAATGCTATGGAAAATAGCAACGGCGGCGTGTGTGTGTGGAGGGGGGAGGGCGGAGCACCGTGAGGCCTCTCGGCCTCGTTTCGTCAGCCTCGGCTGGAGATACCGGAAGGCCAGGGCGAGACGGGAAGGGGCATGTGAGTGCGTTGATGGGGCGGCGAGGCGTTATCATCCCGCTTTTTCTCATGTTTGAGCTGTACGAAAGGACCGTAGTGTTTCTTCTGCCTCCCTCTCTCACTTCAGTGTCTGCGCTGCTGCGCGACATGAAAGCGCTGAGTCCATTCTCTCGCTACCTTCTTCCGTTGCTTGTTTTCCCTTTGTGTTGCTCATTTCTTTACCTTTCTCCTGTGCGCGTGCGTGTGTTGCTCGCCAGGAGGGAAGGGTGTGTGAAGAAGCAGAGCCGACTCTCGTCCTCGTTTAGTGTGGCAAGGCAAAGGCAAAGGGGAACAGCACAGTAGCCGCGAGAGCCGAAGCTGAACAAGGCCAGGCAGGAATTCGGCGACGAGCCGGAAAAGGAGGCGCGGTGAAGCGTGTGCTCTCATGCGGCACGACCAGGCTGTCTAAAGGTCGCTGCGGTGGCCTCTCGGCGACTGAGGGGTTCTCGTGGACATCGTTTGCAATGCACCAGCGCGACTGCACCGAAGGGAAGCACTTCCACTGCTAACACCGACTGTCTACGAGTTGATGCCCTCACCCTCTGTCGCTTTTTGCCTCCGCCAACTCCACCGCTGTCCATGCACTCTTCCTCTACTCCCCCTTCCTCTCTTTCCCTCCACCTGCAGAGACTTCCTCGCCCTTCCTCTTCCCACAACCATCTCAAGCCTCATTTACGCAAGCCGTCAGAACCACTCCACCCGTTACCTCTTCTCTCACGCATACTTGATCACCATGTCCTCTCTGCGCAAGCTCGTCCCGGCCACCGCGATCGCTGTGGCCGCGATGGCCCTCCCTGCGGCTGCAACGACGACAATGACCCGCAGTCCCATGTATGCCGACGATGGCGTGAACATGATTCCTGTGATGATGGTCGTCGGTGTGTCGATTGTGTTGGCGCTGGTGTACACCCTGTGGAGGCTTCTCCCGAGGATCCGCAGTGGCGAGCTTTCGTCCTCGAAGCTCGGGTCCAAGTGGCGTGCGGAGCTGCTGAACCAGACGCCGAAGAAGAAGGCGCGCTTCGAGGACGATTGCTCGTCTGCGGACATGGTGTAAGGTGTCGACAGTGACGTCCTTTGTGAGACGATGTCGCTCTACCCTCTGTGGATTCGACTATGCTCGCCGAGATGCTCACGCACTCGGATGTGAACGTTTCATAGAGGCGTCGCGCGAAGTACGGAGAAAGGGGGTGAAGTTTCTCTGTTTTTCTTTTTACCGGCATGTTTTTTCTTTTGTTTTCTCTGCTGTTGAGCGTGGAGTTTCATAGGGCCCTTTCAAAAGACCCTGCTCTTTTCCGTCTCCGTGTGTAGCGTCACTATACTCTCCGCTCATCCTCGCCCGCCAGCGTGTGTGGGGGGGGGAGAAAGAGGGGGCGGTGACGGTGCAAGTTTTGCAGCAGCGCACGAAAGCGGATCTGCTGTGCAGGCCGTCTTGTGTTTTTCTCTCTTAGCTATTCCTCCTCAATGCTGGTGGCCTCGTTTCAGGCGTTTTTCTTTTGCTTTCTGTTCTCGCGTTTCTCTATTTCGACTTTCTTTTTTATATTGCCGGTTTCTCTGCCTGTTTCTTGATGCTGGTGCGTGTGTGGGGTGCTTTCCTTCTGCATCGCCTTCTCCCCACGTCTTGGGACGACACACGCTTCCCAGAGCAGTGGAGCGAACGACAGAAACGGCAGACAAGAAGGCAGCGAAGGTATCCACCTGACCGGCGAAAGAGAAGCAAAAAAAACGAAGAGAAAAAGCAAACAATCAGTAAGATGAGATCACACACGCAAACACGCACGCACGAAGCGAAGACTCATGGTTCTCGATGAAAGTTGCGCGAGAGAGGTGAGCAAAAAGAGTCCTTGAATCATCGAAGAAACGAACGAGTGGCGAACGTGCCAAACCCTTTTTTTCCTAAAGCGAAAAATTGCTGCTTTGTTGGAAGGCGTGCTCGTACGCACGTGTGCCTATGGTACTGAGCAGTTGATTGAGGGTTGTGGGTAGCTCTAGAGCCGCAGGCATTACTTTTCCTCGTCTCATGTCTGTGCTTGGTCGTCGGTGCATACGTCTGGCTCGAGTGTCGAGTGGTGCCCCCCGCCCCCCCCCAAAAAAAAAACAAAAAGAAAACAGCAAAGATAACGCAAAACGAAAAGAAGAAGAGCAATGGACGAGATGCCGCAACGAAGGAATGCATGAAACAACGAGAGCCACGGCGGTAAGGAAACATGCAAGAAAGGGAGAAAGAGGTGAAGGCTGGGGTTGAAGGAGGGAGACATCTCAGTTTATCTGCGTGCTGTCATGTGGAGGAGCGTTCTGTGCTTGCTTGTGCCCTCCTTTTAATCGTCCTTTTGCCAAGAGTGACCTCGTGGTTTTGTTCGGGTCGTGCTGAGTGAGAGGCAACGAGAACAAGCCAGATAATGTTTGGCAGCACCGGGTAGCGAAAGGGGTTCAAGCGCCGTCGATGCTCAAAAACGGAAGACAGCGACCGCAACAAAAAGTGCATACCACGCACACGCAGAAACACAACCGAAACTCCCCCTTTCAAACGTGGCAGGCCGTCTCCCTATCCGGATACCCATTTATCAGTTGTCATGTCGATGTCTGCCACTCTTGCACGCTCTCTCTTTTTTCCTAGTCTGTTGCTTTTCTTCCTTTTAGTTTTCGTTCTTTGTTTTGAGATGTGTGCGTGTGTCCGGGGTCTCGTGCGCGTGTGTGTGGGTCTGGCCCGTGCGCGCCTACGATTGCTTGGGCCGCTTGTTCCGTTAAGTGTGGCCCTGGTTCAAGGTTTACGCCCAACCTGCTTTCATCCTCCCCCGTCCTCGTTCTCATCTCTGGCAACCGCAGCTCCGTCGACTTCCCGACATTTTTTTTTGACTTCTTGTTTCTCAGTTGCAGCTGCATTTTGCTTTTTCCTTCTCCACGTGCTTCGCGTGCTCCTATCGGCTTGCGTTTAGACCAGTCGCGTCTATTTTTTGCCCTTTTGACGGCTTGCTCTTACGAGTCCGTGGAGATTGCTCTTATGGCCGTTTTTTTTTCCGCCTATAGCTGCTGTTTTGGAAGCAGAGAGGAGCGAAGTGCTATCGGACGCCGGTAGATGGTGTGTGCAGAGAGATGTGTACACGCGATCTTCTCTCTGCATGATACACACAGGTGCACTCTCTTGGAGTCTTCTGCTGCGAATAGATGGCCGTATTGCAACACGAAAAAAAGCGGTGGCACTGACTGCAACTGTTTCGTAGCCCCTCCTGATTGTGTCTGTGACTATCTTTCTTTTACCGGTCGTTAAATGCTGCACGGGAGCATGTCCTCTTCTTTCGTAAAGCTCCGCTTTTCTGTCCCTTCGTGAATCTGCCTGATCTAACAGACTACCTGACCTCGCGCTCATTCTTTTTTTCGCTTCGATTCAGGATATCTTTTTTTTTCCCACAGTTCTTCTCGCTTGCTCTCTCGCTCTCTCATTGGTGATGCTGCGAGTGTTTCCCCTTCTTGGTGGCGCTTCTATCCGTGTGCGCTGTTGCGTTGTCGTGACAGTGATACAAGTATTTTCGGGGCTTCACTTCACTGCTGTTTCTCTCTGTCCCCCTCACCCCACCCCAGTTTCGTTTTTTTTTTCGGTTCACACGTCCTTTTTTCTATTATTATTACTTCGTGCTAGAGGGAAGGGGGCTGCCCCCCTCACTCTTCCTTTCGCTACTTTGGACTCCTTTCATCTGCGTTCGTTTGGTTTTGTATGTGCGTGCGGGCGTGCATGTGAGTGTCTCCTCTCGCTCTCCGGAGGTGCACCGCCACGTCTCCAGGGACCCCTGCCTCGCTCTCATGGACAGACACATACATTACACAAACATACAAACGAAAGGCCACGAAAAGAAAGCAAGCCGAAAAAGAAGCTATACATCCTTCTGTCGGCCTCTTCTCCCGTCGTTGTTTGTTTTTCTCTGGCTGTCTGTCCTATAACACCTTGTGTATCCTGATGCGGAAACACATACACACACAGTGAGAGATTCTCGCAGACGCACATCGACGTTCACTTGCCCGCCCACTTTCTCAGCCTCTTATGCGCACGTGCACATCGCAATCCTCTCGTTAGATAGAGGCGTCCGCACGTGCGCATAAGGGGGTGAGAAAGTGGGGGGGCAAGTGAACGTCGATGTGCGTCTGCGAGAATCTCTCACTGTGTGTGCGTGTGTGTGCGTCTCCACTACGAGTGCTTCATGTGGATGAGGAAGGTTAGAGGTGACAGCAAAGCGAAAACAGCACAGGGCACGCGAAGGAAAGGTAAGAACTCGTGCAAAACAAACAACAACAAAAAACGAAACTTCATCGTCGGAAATGTGCAGCGCTCCAGTGCACGAAAAGGCCAATCGGCGCTCGATGCTACTCCAGCTCTTCTTTTCCTTCTACTGCTCCGTAAGACGAGCGAGGGAGAGCGGGAAGGCTGCGTGCGTGTGTGTGTGTGTGTGCGTGCAGGGAAAGGAGGATGCGTACGGCTTCCCTCAAGCGGTGACAGTGCCGCGCAGACGTGCAGCCGTGGGGTGTGCGTCTGCACACGTGCTTCACGCGAACCATCGATGCGCATCGAGTGTGCAGAGAGGGACGAGGTCTCCTTATGGGTACATGTGGTTCGGAGGTGCGTCGTCTCTTCCTGAGCTAAGGTCGGCTCTCTCGTGCGCTGCTGAAACGCGTGATCGTCGCCTAACACGCCGCAAGTTCAACGCTCGCGGGCTGCGCGCCTGTGACGCTTGCGCGTTTTGTGCAGCCCTTCCTTGCCTTCACAGCCGATGAGTCGCTTTCTTTCTTTTTCACTTCTACTTGCCTCGATTCTTACTTCGTTTGTCGCATCACTCCCCCTCCCTCCTCCGCCATGCGACACCCACCACACTTTGCCGCATCGGCGCCCTTTTGGGTGCTACGCCGCAAACGCCCATAAACAAATCTGCTGACGCGTTGTTGCGCGTGACCTTGCCTGCCTTCTACAACGGTGCGGCACTCCTGCTCTTCATTATGCACTGCCCACTACACCGACGCCGCTCGATCACCATCGACGTATCCACTCCAATCAACGTACACAAGAGTTTCCCTTGAAAGAGAAATGGTCCACTCGTACGGCTACAAGTCTGGCACCCGCCACCTCTTCGCCAAGAAGTTCCGCAAGCACGGTGCTCCGTCCGTGTCGACAATCCTGACGAACATCAAGGTCGGCGACTACGTCGATGTCGTCGCGGACTCCGCGGTGCGTGAGGGCATGCCGCACAAGTACTACCATGGCCGCACCGGTATTGTGTGGAACGTGACCCCCCGCGGCGTTGGCGTCATCATCAACAAGCCGGTCCGCACGCGCACCCTGCGCAAACGCATCTGCGTCCGCTTCGAGCACGTCCGCAAGTCTCGCTGCCAGGAGGCATTCAAGGCGAAGGAGCACCAGTTCCAGGCCTACCTCGCCGCCAAGAAGGCCGGCAAGGCGCTGCCCCCGCTGAAGAAGAGCTCCCGAATGGGCGGCATTGTGCGCCCCAAGAACGTTGAGGTGCTCGCCCGCCGCGTGGCCGACTACGAGGCGATGGTGCCGTACTAAGGCGCAGCACTCACCGCACCCGCGCTGCCTTTTTTATCCCCTCACCTTTCCGCCTCAGCGTACAGCAATCTTCCCATCACCTGCTCTCGGTTCCTTCTCCTTTCAAACGGCCCGTGATGATCGGGACAGGACAGGAGCGGAGGGGCTGCTGCCGATACGGTGGGTGTAGGACGGGAGGAGGCACTTCAAGTCGTTTCTCTCACTTCTACTTTCTCATTTATCAGGCCAAAAGGCTTTGCCAAGCCGACACTGACGTGCCGCATCGAAAGCGGGCAAAAAAAAAGGGAGTGGCGACCGCTGCAGGGATGCCGCATCGCTGCTTCTCTCTCCTCTGCTGCGTGCTTCGATGCCGCCTCGGAGGGCAGTTCGCCGCCGCTTCTCTCCCCCCTCTGCTCGCTTTGACTTGTGCCCCTGATGGACTCGAAGAGAGTGAGGGGCTGGAAAGCGGCGCTGACGAAGAGCGCGATAGAGTGAAACGACGCGTAGGTGATGCTCTCCCGCACCACACCGTGTACGTCTTCTCCCTGAGCGCGTCTTCTCTTCAGTCTTTCCTCTGCATTCAGTTTCGCCTTTGCGCATGTCGGGCGAAACGAGCGCGAACGTGGGATAGCACAGGGGACCGCACCGGGTCAAGTTACCAGAGTCCCAAGGTTTGTATGCAATAAAAGCGCATACACACCGTACTGGTGCGCAGCTTGTTGCCTCCTGTATGTGTTGTTTCGCTGCAGCCTCCACCTTCTCCATCCCATGCGCACCTGCGCACTCTCTTCCTCGCCTCTCACACGTACCCCGCATGCGAAACGCAGCAACCGCAACGAAGCTCGTTACTCTTGCACCGACATCCACCCATCCACCCACAACCACACACCCAAAGCAAAACCGCAACAACAACGTGTGACTGTATACGCACAAGCGCACGGGCACACCTGCAGCAGTTGGAGCGACTGCTTCGCTTTCCCTTTTTCTTTTTCGCACGTACTTACGTGGACGATCTCGGAGAGGTGTTGCTGATTTTTTTTGCTGTGCTGTTATCTTTATTTTTGTGTGCAGCCTACGCGCACGAAACGTGCCCCTCTACTTGCATCTGCGCATACGCACATAGTTGTACGGAAGCGCGCGAGCAGACAAAAGGAAAGAAAGAAGGAGCGCGAGGGGTGGGGAAACTGGTGAACAAAAGGGTAGAATAACAAGTGAGAAAAAACATAAGGAAGGCCGCAGAGCGTTGCGCTTTTCGTATTGCTTCGCTGGCGTTGCCTTTTGCTTTCCTTCGATATTGACGCACGCACAGCACGCACAAAAACCTCACAAGTGCATCGTCGCCTTGGTGCCTATCTCTCTCTGCACGGGAAGCGTGCAATGCGACTCGGAAAACAGGTGCCAGGAAGCGCGCGGCACATGCGTGCAGGGCGCGCACCTTTTTTGGTGGTAGCACTGGTGCTCCTGTGTGCCACCGTCTTTGCCTCGGCCGGCATCACTGGCTACTCGACCGGCACGATTATATCGCCTCAAGCGAATGCCTACCGCAGCCGTCGCACCCTCTCCCCGATGGATTATTATAAACTCCCTGTTTGCCAGCCCTCCGATGAGGTGATGAAAGCGAGGCGCGAACATCCCCTTATTGGCGACATTCTGACGGGCAATCGTCTTGTTCCGACCATGTTCGAGTTCCGAGTTGGCGAGGACGTCAAGTGCGCCACCTTGTGCGATGCCAGCTTCACTGTCAAAGCGGTGCGGCGGGCGAACTACATGATCAATAATGACTACTACGTGCGCATGTTCCTCGACAACAAGCCGCTCGTTTCGGCATCCCCTCATGAGGGGAGTAACGCGTATCTCCTAGGCTACCCTCTTGGCGCACAGAACGACGTTGAAAAGACCCAGGTGAAGACGAACATTATTCACAATCATCTCGACTTTACCATTCGCATCAAGAACCGGGCGATCTCTCAGTTCACGGGAGAGGAGGTGGTCGGCTTCAAAGTCGTCGCCAGAAGTCTTGCGGAGGTGGGCACGTGCACAGCGACAGCGTTTCAACACTCAAGCCGCCCGTACGTCTTGCCGAGTTATAGGGATGGAAAGGATGTGAAGGTTCCTTTCACGTACAGCGTGACTTGGGAGAGGTCTAACGAGGAGTACCCCATCGAGCACAGAATTGGAGAAGATACCCAGCGGCGCGGGCACAAGATCGCCGCCCTGTACGGCGTTCTGCTTACCATGCTGACGGGCGTTGTGGTAGCGTTTGTGATGCTCCGCACTGTGCGCAAGGACCTGGCCGTCTACCTTGACGAGGAGCTGGACGAGAGGGAGATACGTGAGGAGTCGGGCTGGAAACTGGTACGCGGCGACGTTTTCCGCCCGCCCCAGCAAGCCGCAGCCTTGGCGACGGCCGTCGGCGCCGGGTGCCAGATTGCGGCGACCATGCTCAGCAGCGTGTTCCTCTGCGCCATCCACGTCGTGGACTCGACGCACCGCGGCACCTTCCTGAGCACTGTCATTGTACTTTTTCTGATTGGTCACGTTGTCTCCGGTTTTGTGACGACTCGACTGCTGAAGCTCTTCGGTATGGCCACGTGGAAGAGCGCCATGTGCTGCATGGCAGCGTTCCCGGCTGCACTAGGAGGCGGCGTCATGCTCCTAAACCTCATCCATTGGGCGAAGCACAGCACGGCGGCCATCCCGTTCCTGACGGTGGTCGGAATTATACTTTCGTGGCTGCTCATCTCACTTCC
The DNA here is from genome assembly GCF_000002875.2 of Leishmania infantum JPCM5. NCBI lineage: Eukaryota > Euglenozoa > Kinetoplastea > Trypanosomatida > Trypanosomatidae > Leishmania > Leishmania infantum. The sequence goes on from NC_009418.2 coordinate 1,410,629, forward strand.
TTTTGGGTGCTATGGCATCTACTGGGGCTTTAAGATGGACACTCTGGCCGTCACGGCCAGGGTCAGCAGCATCCCTCGACTCATACCGGAAGATGCGGATAGCATGACTCTCTACTATGTACTTGCTGGTAGTCTTGTGCCCTTCATTGCGTGCTGCGTGGAGATACCCTTCGCCTTGAACGCCTTCTGGCGGGAGGAGCCCATGTACCTCTACGGCTTCCTGACCTTCTTCTCCATTGCACTGGTCGTGCTTTGCGCGGAGGTGGGCATTGTGGTGACCTACTTCACCTTGCGCGGGGAAGACTACCGTTGGTGGTGGCGCAGCTACTCCGCTCTTGCGACTACTGGCATCCACCTGTTTGCATACAGCATTCTCTTCCTCAAGCGCTCTCTGCAGATCCGCGCGCTCTCCTCCATCATCCTCTTCCTGGGTTACATGCTCGGCGCGTCCATTATGTTTGGTATGGCGCTCGGCTCTATCGGTTTTATTGGGTCGTTTTGGCTCGTCCAGAAAATGTACGCCTCCATCAAGGCTGAATAGCGGCGTGGGCGTGTGCGAGGCATTTCTAGCTGATTTGCTGTAACTTTGTGGTCGTCTCTCATTTTTCTTCTCCGGTAATGGGCTTCCCTCTCCCCACTTCTCCTTGCGTAACACGTGATTGTGTGTTGTGCGCTCTTATGGTGCAGATGCAGTTGGCGGCCGTTCGCTCTGTATCTCTTGTTTTTCTTTTTTTTTCCTTTCCTCGGCACACACGTAAGCGCGTCTCCGTCTCACGTCACAGGCCATGCCATCAGAGGGGGAGGAGAGGAGAACGCGAACTAAAGGAGAGAGGTAGGGTGTCTATACCAGACGGATAGACTCTCTCTTCACGAGGGGTGGGCGGATCGTGGTGGAGAGGACCGTGTGCACGCACTTCTGCTCCTTCCCTTCCCCAGCTATGCGCCAACACGCTCATGCACTTGTAAGCGCACACATTTGTACAAGCGCATACGCATGCATCTAACATGCACCAGGAGCGGGGCCGTGCCTGGGCATCTTCTCTGTTGCGTTCGAAAAAGTGAAGATGCCGAGACGGAGGAGGGGCGGCGGTGGGCGGTGCGCACAGAGCGGAAGAAGGAAGGCGAGCGTGGCTTGACAGGGGGAGGGGAGTGAGGCAGCGGTGGGGAGCACATGTTCCGCCTCCTCCCGGCGCTTTGCTCACCATCGCTAACGGGACGGCTGCGCAGCCGTTTCCCTGCTCCGGCCCCTTCCTTTTCTTCAGCAGAGACGAGTATCGTTTGGGACCGGCGCCGTTCGAACGTGCTGCAATCGAAGTGTCGCTATTCGCTCGTCACATTTGCGTGTGCCCCTCGCCATCTCGAGAGTGTTCCCGCTTTCGTGCGCGAGCCTTTCTCTTGGTAAGCGTGGGCGCGAGTGGGTCCGCTAGTGCAGTTCTGTGGCAGAGGATATATCGCACAACACAACACGGGTGCCCAAGCGCCGGTGTTGTTCGCACTAACGGGGAAGGTAAGCAACGGGGGTGAAGTAGAAGGAAAGAGTGAGCACTGTCGCGACCGGTGTCTCTCCATTGCCGACAGCGCAATGACCTGCCCCCCTTTATATGGGTCCTCCTTTGGCTTTGCTGCTGCTTTCCTCCTCTGTCGGTACGCCTGATTAGACGGCTCTCGCCCCCACACATTCACTCACTCTCCCTCTCTCAATGTCTCTCTTTCTCTTCAGTCTCTTCCTTACCACCACCTTGCAGGCGTCTTATCTCGCCCTCTTCGGGGCGACACCACGTGTCTACACCATCCATGTAGACGGCGGTGAATTTGCTTTCTGATCTTTTTTTTTCGTTTCAGCTCGTCTGTGGTTTGTGATACCCTATCGTCACATGATGAAACACTTCTGGTGGTGGCAGGCCCGATTTCCTGCGAGGTGAGGTGGCCAGAGCGATGCATCGCCACTGATGTCGGCGTCCAGGCCCTGGGCGGCGTTGCATGAGAGCAGTCGGCGACAAATGCACAACGCCTGTGCCATCCATGTTATCGGCAAAGTGCCGGCGCGACTCGAGCGCATCTCTCACCCGGCGCTCACATTGCCCTACGGCTGTAGGGGAGCCTGAGCCACCCCGAGGGGTGTGCGCCAGACGGGCCTCTGGCATGATGGTAGCGGCTGCGAGGCGACCCCGTAGGGCGGGTAGCGCTTGAGAGGCAGAGGCCGTGCTCCTCATGACGGATGGGGCGCATTGCTGTAAGGTGCGCGTCTAGGGCTGCTTTGCACGACAGGATTGAGGCCTGTGGCTGGCCGGGGGCTGGCGTGGCGTTCGACCTCACACACTGCATGGCAGAGAACCGGGGCACGGCGTGCGAAGAGAAAGAGCCAGTTGCCATACTTTTGTGCTTCGACTTGGTGCAGGACGAGATTCCAGCGCTGGCGGATTATTTTGGTTTATTTTCGTTTTGAACGGTGACGGGAGCCAGGGCCCGGGAAAAAAGGGTCGAGGAAGGACATGAGGAGGCCGTTAGACGTGGGGGTCGGATTCCACGGCAGACAGCTCGTCTTGGATGGCGAGGACTTAGCTTCGGTACCAGAGGGGTGGCCCAACTCTGCCCGCATGCACACACTTGCTGGCTTGCTCGTGATGGAAGGGCATGCTGCCAAAATACGACGAAAAGAGATTTTTCAAAGCCAACGTATAGACAAGGAAGCTATTTTCCCTGTCATGTGTGCTATCCCACCATCTCCTCGCCAGTTCTCCCCTTCCTTTTCAGCTGTTACTCGAGTTTGTACGTGAAGGTCGACAGCGTGGCGGTAAGAGAGTGGCAAGCAAAAGAAAAAGCGTGATGAGAAAAAAAAGCGTTTCTTTGCTGTTTGATATACGTCCCTCATTTTCGGTGGCAGGCTTCTTAGGCGGCGATGGTGTAATGGAGGTATATATATATATAGATGTGCTTGTGTAAAACGACGCCGCACAGTTGCATTGTTGCACGGTATCGTTGCCATCAAGGTTCGTCTCCCCCCTCCCCTTTCTTCACACCTTGCCGTCCCTCTTGTTCGTTTCTCCTGCCCGCCCCTTCTCTTATGTGCTCCTTTTTTGTTGCCTTTTTGTGTTGTTCCCTCCCACGAGATGAGCGCGTCAAGCAAGTGACCTCATCACACATATGCATGCGGCTGCTTTCCCCTAGCACACGAAGAAATATGTGTGGTTTGGATGTGTCGGTGCTGAGATGGCCGTTTCAAAACAAACGGAAATGATCCTGTGCTTCTCTGTGTACTGGCGTGAGGATGTTCTTACTTTTTTCAGCTCTTTTTTTTTTACATTCTGGCTGATGGCCACTAGTAGCTGCTTTGAGCGTGGGTGCGCATATATTTGTGAGTGTGTGCGTGCTCGCCGGAACCGTTCGCCGCTTCTTAGGGTAACAAGTGTTCAAAAAACGCATCTTGGGGAAGGGGCAAGGATGACCCAGTCGAGCTGACTTCGTTTGCCCCTCACTATACAACGCTTGTCGCGCCCCTGTGGATACACGAGCACGCATGGCATCACTGATGTTTTCTCATACGTGTGCCCGTCCGTCGAGCGCGAGGCCGCACGTCCGCTTGTCTGTCACGAAGCGACCGCCATTCACGCATTTTGTTCTTGTCCTTCTTTGTGCAGTGGGTGTCAAGCGCCGTGTAGGCAGAGAATGGAGGGGTGTCGCGGGAGCGCTCTGGTCAGCCGTTGATTCCCCACAAAGTTGGCCTGCCAAGCCCCCCCCCCCCAGCACGTGTCTTGCACGTGACATCATCATTCGCTTCTTCTGTTTCTTTCGCTCCTCTGGATTTTATCTCGCTAAAAAAAAAATATCTGCGCCGTGCGCACACCTGCTTGCCGCTCTCTCATCGGCTGCTTGCGCCTCACGTGATGCACGGCTACATCGATTCCATTCTACTGGACACATATGCTCCTACCCGCTTCGACCGTGTCGTCACACCTCTTGCTTTCTCTGTCGCTGCGTCCGTTTGGCTCCTTTATGTTGTCTGCGGCTCAGTCTCAGCAGCTTGTCAGAACAACGTGTATGCGCCTTCCTCCGCCCGCTCATCCCCCTTTTTAGCGCTTCGTCCCCATCATTTCTGCGTCCTTTTTTCTCGTTTTCCTATCGGTTTCATTGTTTCTGTGTGTGTGTGTGTGTGCATCCGTGGTTCCGCGTTCTTGTGTCTTGAACTCTTTCTCTCTGTTTCTCTGTGTGTATCGTCGTGCTGAAGAGCACGCGACCAATTAACGAGCACCTTCCTCTCAGCACGCCTAACTAGCGCCTTTCCTCTCAATTCTCTTTGCTGCTTCCTGCAGATAGCTGTGCCCTGTGTCTGCTGGTTAAGCACCGGTAGCTGCGCGCCTACCGCTTACGAACTGTTTAAGCATCCCTATTCTCTCCTCTGTGAGTATATACAACGAAAAACATGGCCCGCGATCAGCATGCGTTCGAGTCAGAGCAGCAGATGGGATCCGTCAAAGCCGTCTCCGGACCCGTCGTGATCGCCGAAAACATGAGCGGCAGCGCGATGTACGAACTTGTCCAGGTCGGATCGTTCCGCCTCGTCGGCGAGATCATCCGCCTGGAGGGCGACACGGCCACAATTCAGGTGTACGAGGAGACGGACGGCCTGACTGTCGGTGACCCGGTCTACTGTACCGGCAAGCCTCTGTCGCTCGAGCTGGGCCCTGGCATCATGTCGGAGATCTTTGACGGCATTCAGCGTCCGCTCGACACCATTTACCAGATGGTGCAGAACGTATTCATCCCGAAAGGCGTACAGGTGCGCGCGCTCAACGCGCAGAGGCAGTGGGACTTCACCCCGTCTGTGAAGGTGGGCGACATCGTCACGGGCGGTGACGTGCTGGGCTTCGTCGCTGAGAACTCGCTCATGAACAACCACAGCATTATGGTGCCGCCGAACATGCAGGGCCGCGTGGTATCGGTGCAACCTGGCGGCAACTACACGCTGGATGATGAAGTGGTGGAGATCGAGTGCAACGGCAAGAGGAAATCGCTGCGTCTGATGCAGCGCTGGCCCGTGCGCACGCCGCGCCCGGTGGCTTTGAAAGAGTCAGGCAACCACCCCCTCCTGACCGGCCAGCGTGTGCTGGATGCGCTGTTCCCCTCCGTGCAGGGTGGCACGTGCTCGATCCCCGGCGCGTTCGGCTGTGGCAAGACTGTCATTAGTCAGGCCCTCTCCAAGTACTCCAACTCCGATTGCGTCATCTATGTCGGCTGCGGCGAGCGCGGTAATGAGATGGCCGAGGTGCTCATGGAGTTCCCGACCCTGACGACCGTGATCGATGGCCGCGAGGAGTCGATCATGAAGCGCACCTGCCTCGTGGCGAACACCTCGAACATGCCAGTCGCAGCCCGTGAGGCCTCTATTTACACCGGCATCACCCTGGCCGAGTACTACCGTGATATGGGCAAGCATATCGCCATGATGGCTGACTCGACGTCTCGCTGGGCCGAGGCGCTTCGTGAGATTTCGGGTCGTCTGGCGGAGATGCCGGCGGATGGTGGCTACCCCGCCTACCTCAGCGCTCGTCTCGCCTCCTTCTACGAGCGCGCCGGCCTCGTCACCTGCATCGGCGGGCCGAAGCGCCAGGGCTCCGTCACGATCGTCGGTGCCGTGTCTCCGCCGGGCGGTGACTTCTCTGATCCCGTGACATCCGCCACTCTCAGCATTGTGCAGGTCTTCTGGGGCCTGGAGAAGCGCCTCGCCCAGCGCAAGCACTTCCCGTCCGTCAACTGGCTCATTTCCTACTCCAAATACCTGAACGCGCTGGAGCCCTTCTTCAACACCTTCGACTCGGACTACATGCGCCTGCGCGCCGTCGTGTCAGAGATTTTGCAGCGCGAGGAGGAGCTGCAGGAGATTGTGCAGCTGGTGGGTAAGGATTCCCTTTCCGAGTCCGACAAGATCATTCTCGAGGTGGCAAAGGTGATTCGTGAGGAGTTCCTCCAGCAGAACGCCTTCACCCCGTATGACAAGTTTTGCCCGCTGTACAAGACATGCTGGATGCTGCGCAACATCGTCACCTTCTACGAGGAGGCCCAGCGTGTCGTAGCCGAGTCTGCCGGCGACCACAAGATCACGTGGAACTACATCCGTGAGAAGATTCCGACCATATACACGGGCCTGACCGAGATGAAGTTCCGCGACCCTATCGAGGGCGAGGAGGCGAACACGGACTACTTCAAGAAGCAGAACGAGGAGATCATCAGCTCCTTCAACTCGCTGCTACAGTAGGCCGCAGGCTCGCTTACCTTCTCTTTTCCTTGTGTCGTGCGTACTGCGCTACCTCGCGTGCGTGCTGTTCTGATCCGTTGTCGTCCGCCTCGGTGGCGTCTATTCGATGTTTGTTTCGGGTGTTGCCTTGTGTTTGTCGCTGTGACAGTGGCGCATGTATTTTTTTTGTTGTCAGATTACCTTCTTGCCTCTCCCTGTACATCCCTTGTGAAAGGGATGGGATGAAGTGGATGGGGGCACACGGCGCGTGTTGTCCTCACTATGCACGCGACCGCGCCGCATGGGTCGCGTCTAGCTTTTTTTCCCTTTGGCAGGCACCCCAGCCTCTCTCTCTCTCCTCGACGTTTTTGCTTCTGTGGGATCCGCTACCTGGATAGGCGGTTGTGGTATTGCCGTGCGGTTGTGAGGGCCTCGCCCTATCGGTGCTGGTGTGCTCTCTCGAGCCCGCCGTGTTGGCGGACGGCAACCTGAAAAGAACGGATGCGAGACGGGAGGCGAAAAGAATAGGTGCCAAAGAAGGTGTCAAAGGGCACAACGACAGCCGCCGCCGCCGCCGCAACCGCAACAACCGCAGCGATCGCCCTGCTCGTGTGTTCTCATGTGAGCAGACGATGTTGTTGCTGCTTGTGTGTGTGTGTGTGCCGCATGATGCCATGCTGTCTGTGCCATGAGCCCTTCCCTGTGCGTGTGCAGGGCAGCCGCGCCGCGGTCTCCCGTCACCCCTAGTGTCCCTCGCTCGCCATGCCGTCAAGCAGGGGAGATCAGGAGGGATGCGAAAGAGTGAGGGAGGTGGCAGCATGCAGGCAGCCACGCGAGGTCGCGCAGGGCAGGGCGACATGCCGCTGTGAGGCAGTAGAGGAATGAACATAAGCCAGGAGAGGCGACAGGTAGTACATTGTAGGCGTGTGCCTTCGTCTGTTGGGTACCGCATTTTGGGTTGCGGCTTAGGTGGACACTGAGGAGCTGATGACGCCTCCGAATTGTGTTCCTCTCGGCGACGCTTTGGCTTGGCGGAAACTGTGAGCTGCTGCGGCCCTGCAAAGAAAACAACGAAGAAACTAAAGACGACGCCGAATGTGCGGGAGGCAGCTCATGGAGAATGTGCACACCAGATTGACTCACGCGTATGCGTGAGTGTCGGCGTGTGATACGTAGGCGCGCCGACTGCTGTAGTAGCGCATGCAATTTTGTTTGTTTTGATCGTGGGAATCTCTGAACAAGGGACGGCGATGCTCAAGTGGAGGGCGACTTTTGTGGTGGTAATGGGGAGAGGGAGAGCGTGACTTGACTGGTCGGATGGCGCTCATGCTTCTCCCTCTCAGCTTCTCCCCTCTCACTGTGCTCTGCCTCTGTTTCGTCTCTTCGCGGATGTGCGGCCTGCTTATGGTGCCCATGCGTAGCATAGCACTATGAGGTGTTCCAGCGGTGACATACCCCTCCACCAGCGGCGCTGAATGCCAACCGTTGTCATGTAACTCAAGCAAGAAGACCTTTTGGAAGCCTCGAGTCACCATTTTTCACTCCTCTCCTTCGTGACGTTCCGTTTTCTCCTTTTTATTTCTTCTGTGCGTGTCTCCCCGACACCTGTGCACCCCTTTCGTCTCGGTTTCACGTAAGATTTGCTTGTGCGTGCGTCTGTGTGCAGCGTCGGCACGCCTCGAGTTCCACCGCCCCGCCGCCACGATTCCGTGCGTTGCCGCGCACCCCCTCCCAAGCGACTGAAAACGAGAATGAAATAAACTCCGGCATCGACTTCACGTTCATCCATCTTGATAGCCTTTGTGGGGGTATCGGGCACTTTGGCCTTTTCCTCCTCCTGTTCACAGGAGTCGGTCGGTGGTGAGGCACCCGCCCAGGCACAGACACGCACACAAAGAAAAGCTCCGGTCTCCAGAGTCGAGCGTATCATTACCTCTCAAAACCGCCACATCCAGACCGACATCGATTCCAAAAGAGAAGGGAGAACTCTCCTCCATCATGCTTCGGGCTACTTTTATTCTCGGAGCACCCTTCAAGAGTGTGCTCCGCCGCCACAAGTACCATCCAGAGGGTCTGCCGCTCTACAACGACCTGTCGAAGCAGTGGCTGTGTCGCGAGGGCGAGCGGTGGTGGTTGTTGGACGCGCGAGGCCAGCAGTTGCCACATGTGGCGAAGATTGCCGCGCAGTACATGACCGGGCAACATCGCCCTGATTTCACGCCGGGCATGATGACCGGGGACCATGTTGTTATCACAAACATCAAGGACGCCGTCATGACGGGTGACAACTGGATTCGCGTGCCCATCACCTGGCAGACCGCCTACCCCGGCGGCAAGTACCGAGTGCGCCTCTCCGAGATGTACGAGCGCGACCCCTGCATGGTGATGTGGTGGTATTTGAAGGACGAGGTGAACCGCCATTTTGTCCGCAAGCTCAAGACGCGCACCGCACCGTTAGAAAAGGCATGGCTGTACGAGGACAGTGTCCACCCGCACGCCGAGAAGAATCCGCGCCCGTTGGTGTGGACCGACACTGCAACGATGGGCTGGCGGTACAAGGATCCAACGTTTCAGCGGCGCTGGTCACCGAATCAGTTTATGAGCTGACAATGTCTGCTGACGCACTTCTCGGTGATGGGCCGTAGCCTGTCCGGTGCGATGCCTGCCAAGTATGGCTCCTGTTCCCTCTCTTTCATCGGCGCGTGTAGGTGTCAACGGTGCTGCTTGCAAAACCCTGTGTGGGTTGGTGGTGATGGTGGTGACGCTGTTGGTGTCGCGACGGTGGCTTACGTGTGTGCGTTTACGGGTGTACAGGTGCCGTTTGATCTCACAATAAACCGTGCAACGACGGGAATCACGCGGAAAACAAAAGACTGCCTTATACCGAGGCAGGCAGAAGAAACGCCGCTAATCCTGCGGCCTACACGTTTTTCACCGCCTCCGTATCGAGGCCAGATGGGAATCTGTGAAGTCCCTGGCCTGGGCAGCGTGGCCAAGCCGGCTCAGGGCCGGTGGCACGCGTCTTGCTGTCGTGCTCCTCAACCCACAGGCTATGTCTTTTATGCTGCTTAACCTTCTACTTGTTCTTTTCCTTCACCTCTTTTCGGGATTGTATCTTGCCTGCATGTGTATGTGTGTGTGCCGCAACGCACATCTACGCACACCCACGAATGGATGCCCCGAACGTACGGCGAGACTCGCCGGCCAAGAAAGAAGAGCGAGAGAAGGCACTGTGCTTGCGCATAGGAGGGGGGGCGAGGGGCAAAGAGGGCGTGACATTGGGGCTGCCGGACTGCCTTGTCATGCCTCCGTCTGCTCTCGCTGCTCCTTCACTGCACTCATTCGGGAACAAGCACACATGTTCCTTTATGCTGTAGCAACTGCACCGACGAGTTGCTTGTGCACGTTGTGCCCGCTTACTGCGCCACGCATCTCAATACACATGGGCGTTCACCCCCCCTTCATACGTACAAGTGAACGAAAAAACGGAAAAGGCTCGTCGACTTGCCTGGTAACACGTATCTGCTTTGCGCGGTTTTGCCCTTTTCAAAGGAGAGTGGCTCGAGCCCGCTCACGAGCAGCGCCAAACGAACGGTGCCTTGATGCGCGGTACACGTCTATGGCGGCTGCGGGTGTCTCTGGCCGTTCGTAATGGCGCTCGTGCCACACAGGCGGAGTCCCTGGGCCGTCGCTGGGCGGACCTGGATGCAGCACGCCCAGCCAATCTCACCGGTCCTGCCACGGAGCTGTTGAGGGAGACGATAGCACATCTCCAGGAGTCTGCGCCAGCGCTGAAGTCATCGAGTGCCTCCTTGCCTGCTGCGGCGTCATCATCATTATCCACCTCGCCGCCTCTTCTAAGCACGCGGGAGAGCGCCCAGCACATCTGGCGGTCGCTTCGGCGGCAGCGGGTACCGTGGCAGGACGCCTTGGCGTTACTGCCGTGGCAGCTGCAAGCTATGACGCCGGCGCAGCGGCAATTTCTGAGTTCACAGGCTGCACGGACGCCTGCTAGGGTCGCTAGCCTGGCCTTAGCCGCGTGGGACATGCACGAGGACGCAGCGCTGGTGCAGCAGTACCGTTCCCTGAAGCGCTCCGCCTACATGGTGGACTACGCGCGTCTCGTCTCAGCGGCCCTGCGAGAGCGACCTTCGCTGCCAAATGGTCTTCTGCCGGTTCCGTACGGTGTCGTGGAGCACGGCTACGCGCTTGGCCTTTGCTCGCCGCAGGACGCGAAGATCGCGCTGGCGCTAAGCAAGCACATGACGCTCCTGGGTCGGGAGGCGCTGACGCGTGAGGCGGAGGAGTGCTTAGTGCTCCGTCACGCCGCCCTGGAAGGCCTCGCGGGCCACTGGCAGGCTGCGTTGGGTATTGTGCAGCATAGTCGCGCGGTGCGCCTCTCCGCGCGCGAAGGCATGAAGCGTTACGTTCGGTCACTGCTGACGCGACAGGGTGGTGTCCCACTCACCACGGATGCGCCACTCGCGCGGTCCTGTGATTCCTCGGTTTCGAAACACGGCGACGCTCGGGCCGGCCCTCGGAATGAAAAGGCCGCGCCAGCGGAGTTTGCCGCCGAAGCACCGTTGCGCCGCGAAGACACCTCCGCTAACTGGGTGGACGCTCTTTGCGCCTTTCTCTCAAAAGAACCGCACACGCAAACGTACCCGGGCGCTCGTCACGTGCTCGAAAGCCTTCCGCCGGAGGTGATGGGTAACCGCACGTACCTCCTGTTGGCCTCAACGGTGCTGCACTGCTGCGCGCGACGCATGTTCGCTGGGACCTTGACCAGGCGAGTCGCAAGCTACGTTGCCAACGCAAATTGGGCCATGGCGCTAGCGCTCACGTGTGCGGCGCAGTACTACGACGTGGCGGCGCCGCTCATTCCTCTCGCAACAAAGGGCAGCAGCGGTGGAACGACGGGTGTGCTTGACGTCCCACCGGAACTGCGTGCATACGTGGCAGCAGTGAGGCACTCACAGCAGGAGGAGCGGCCGGCGGCGGCAGAGACTTCGTCTCTAACCGTGACAGAGGCCGCCGCTCTCACGTATCCCGAGGCACTCGCACACGCGCTGACGGCCACGTCGCCCGCCACATGGCGGACCCTTCTGCTCTCCTGCCCCCACGCCGGCCCTCCGACGCGTCTGCGCTACTTCCTGCTCGCTGCGTGCGGCGAGGCTCGCGACGCCACCCTCTTCGAGCGCACCAGCGTCAGCCGATGCGCAGAAGACCGTATCGAGTGCTGCACGTTCCAATCTTGTGCGGTCTCACGACTTATCTGCGCCGCGGCAGAGCCGCGCAATCAGCAGTACTTTTTCAAGGTCATCCCTGCCTCGGCTCGTGCGCACCATTTCGAGCGATCGCCGCTGATAAACGCACCAACACGAGAGCTGGGGCCAGGGCTAGGCACAGGGCAGCGTATTCCAGCAGCTGCAGCCGCCACAACGGAGGCCGCTCAAGCCCTTTCGAATTCGGCAGCCGGGGCGCCGGCAGAGTCGGCGTTGCTGGCAGTATCTGTAACAGCGGCAAGGGCGCGGCTGCAAACCTGGAGGCGTCAAACGGTGACGACACCAGAGGAGTGCACGCAGCTCCTGGCGGACGTGTCCCTATACCTCAGAGCGACGCACAGGGTCGAGGGTGCCGTCATCTCCGCCCACCAACAGCCTCGTCTCACCGAGGATGTCTTTCTCAAGGCCGTCGCCGCCCTCGCTGCGAGTGGGGTGTTGCAGCTCGCGCCCCCGGAGCGCTTTCACTGGCCACTCGCAGTGTTGAAGACGGCGAGGCTGCTCCGCGTCCAAGTGGACGCTTCTCTCATGGCCGCCACGGCGCGCACGATTCCGTCCATGTTTGTGGACCGCACCGGGCTCGCCCTCCCCTCCATCCTTGGTGCTCACACGCTGCTGGGTGACTGGAAAGCTGGCCTGCAGCTCTGCACGCGACTGTTGCGCAAACAGCAGGATGGCGAGATCGAAGTAGACGCAGACACACCGCGCGTAGGCAAGCCGCAGACGCACCGGTTCACGGCGCCGCCACCGACGCTTCTGGAGGCGATGGCACAGGTTGGCTATGCCTCACCCGCAGCAGTAGCGGTGCGCCACTGGCAAACACTGGAGGCTTCCAGCGCGTCCACCCTCGCCTCGCTGCACAGCGAGAGGTCCTGCGCACTTCCACTTCTGCTGTTGGAGCTGCAGCAGTTCCACGACGAACGGCAGCTCTGTGAAGAGGTACGCCACCTGTGCGCGGGACGACGCCGTGGCAGTCCTCAGCAAAAGCTGAACGCCCTGTCGCGTCGCCGGATGTTGCTGGGGGCTGCGTTCTGTCTGCTGGACAACGAGGCTGCGCTGCGGCGGGTGTTGCGGGCAGCAGGGAAGGAGAAGGCGCGCTCGGCAGACGTGGACACGCACGGTCTCCAGCGCCTGCTCCGCGTTGTGCAATCTACGGACGCCGCGCAGGTCCTTGCCGCAGAGGCGCGCGAGGGGCGCTGCGCGCATGAGCATTGGCTTTGCGAGGTGATGAGCCGTTCTGACGTCGCCGCTGACGCCGCCGGCGAGCTGGCGCGGCTTCGACCGTTTTCGGCGACGCTCTCTGCGCTGTGGTTCTTCAAACAGGCTGCAGCAGCGCAAGACGCGGCGGGGTGCCTGAAGGGATTGGTTCGACTGGCGGAGCGGGCGAGCGAGTGCCCTTATCCGGATGGGCTGCTTCTGTCGCTCCTGCGCCTGCTGCGCCTTTTTCTCTCGCACGGCGGACTTCTCTCTGCGAGCGTGGTCACGCGTGAGATGGCGGAGGGCAAGGGGTCTGCTAAACTACCTCGCTCCACCGTTTTAGCGCTGGCCTGTAAGCTCTTCAACAGGATGCAGGAGATGCAGAGGCTGAGTCTGCCTCTCAAGGCTGCCCGCCGCGTACTGCGCCGAGCGAGTGACGCACATCTTCCTGACGCTCATGCTGTTGCTGGAGACACCGATGCTGTCTGCCCAGGCAAGTCTCCTGCAGCTCCGTGCGCCGTGTGGGCCCTGCTCGGGGTCCTACACTCAACTGCAAGCAGCGTCCTTCAAGTACCCGTGCCTGCATCCTTCACGTCTTCCCTGCTTTCCCGCGTTGTGGAGACGAACAGGGCAGCGGATTGGTGGACTGCCTTGCTGTTCTTCCAGAGTATTCGACACCCGACTATGCAGGAGCGGGCCTTGCTCGTGCGGGCTCTCCGGCACTGCGGCGGTGCTGCAACGCCCATTCTCCTCTCTAACCGCCGCTTTCTACGTGACTGCCCTGAGCAAGTAGTGATATGGGCCGACGAGGCAAGCGGACAGTCGAAGTGGTCGCAGTCCTTGACCCTCCTTGAGCATGCGCAGGAGGTGGAGCGGCGCACGACAGCGTCGGCGGCGGAAGCTGACCAGGACGCGAGCGACTCCATGGAACCTGCGCGTGCGCCGGCGTCGCTGCTCTCACCGGCGGTGGTGGCCATCATTCGCGGCTGGAATGCCGACGAGCGACTGCGGTGCGGCGAGCTTCTCCGGCGTCAGGGCTTTATCGCGACAGGATCATCGAAGAACGGCACACCGCTCGATGACGCGCGTGTGACGAAGATGGCGAACCCTCGGGCCCAGCGGCAAGCAGAAGCGATTCTGCAACTTCTGAAGGAAAAGCCATCTGCCGCGGTACCCTTCATCAATGCGCCGCCGAGGCTCGATGCCGACCATCCCGGTGTGAGGGCGGCGCGCCGGAATGACGAATGACGCTGGCGCACTTTTGCGTCCCGACATGGGTACATTGTTGCGATGCTGCTTTCGCACGTTGGATGCGCCCGTCTCGAGCATCACGGTGGCGTTGCGTCCCATGCCTCCCTTGATTGGCGCGGCCACCACAGAGACAGCCCGTACCGTTCACATCCCGGCCCCACACCCTGTCGTGCTTTCGCTCGATGCCGCGCCTGTGTGATGACTGCGACTCTCTCTCTCTCTTGTTCAATACGTTGCGCCAACAACGAGCACATAACTTTTCTCGCCGAGAAGTAACAGCGATGAGATGCGCACGACAGTCGCTTCTCCGTGAGTCCCGGCTGCCTTTGCAGTTCGCAGGCGACCACACGAACCCAGCAGTCAGCCAAGTGTGCGCGCCTTGCGAATCTGAAAAACGCCCTTCAGCGGTGCTGCTTGACGCGCGTGAACGTGTGCGTCGACGCTTTGCTGCCCTCTCCCTCGCTCCGCTGTACTCCTCGTTCCCCCGCACTTCTCTGTATCTCCGCCCCCGCGGGGCTTCGACGACATTCCGCGGTGCCTCACACACCCATACAGGCATGATATGAAGCCGCTTCCGAAGGCAAGGCGCACACCTTCTGGCTCGGCTGCTGCGTGCGAAGGCACCCACCCCAGGCGCACATGCGCACCAGCTGGAAACCTCCTTCCTAGGATGACTGCCTTCCCGTCGCTGCCTCATCATCCATGGACGCCTCTTTCATTGTGTTTCTCGGCGCTGGAAAGTGCAATGTGGTGGTGGATCTGCCCATGTGTTTGGTGCCGAGCTCCTTGAGCGCGGCATCGCACCCTACTGGCGCTGCCGCGCAGCGCGCAGCCCTGCGCATCCGCGACACGGCGGTAAAGGAGTGTTCAGAGTGCTACCGCGCGCTGGAGGCGTACGCGGGTGGGCGACGGGTCGTGCCGCTCCCGGCAGACCTCTACGCAGCGATTGCGAGCGTCGTGCCGGCGAAGTATCACGCGCTAATGCACAACGCATCGGAGGCTACACTGATGCCTAACTTCACCAGCGATCCAGCGCAGCTGCTTCAGATGGACATGGCTGCCTCAGACGCAGCCGGGCGAGTGGCCGACTACACGGTGGAGGTAAAACCAAAAAGCGCGTGGCAGCCACCACAAGTTGTGGGTATCGTGGCGGATGGCGTTGCTCACTGGAT
This sequence comes from Leishmania infantum JPCM5, assembly GCF_000002875.2. Lineage (NCBI taxonomy): Eukaryota > Euglenozoa > Kinetoplastea > Trypanosomatida > Trypanosomatidae > Leishmania > Leishmania infantum. Next base: position 1,425,763 of record NC_009418.2, read on the forward strand.
TGAGGAGGTGAAGCATCGCCACTGCCGCTACGCGCAGATGCTGCGGTACAAGGAGGTGCGCGACGTGGCGGAGGGGGCTCCGGAGTCTGTGGCCTCGGCAGCGCCGCACGACTCTGTGCGCAGCGCTAAGATGGGCAGCGGTCCCTACTGCCCGAACTACTTGTTTCGGCCCGCCCTCTCGTCACGCGAGGGGCTGCAACGACTCATGCACAACCCACAGAACAACCTGAAGGTGGTCAGCTACCACGCATCCCGCAAGGGCACCCACACAGGCGACCCGAAGACACTGACGGTTGAGGAGCTGAACGGCATTGCTGATGCCATCGACGCCTCGCGGGTGCTAGCACCCTTGGCCCACCTGCAGCTGTACGGCTGCGCCCCTGCAAGCGCAGATGCTTCGCCGGAGGAGGCTCAGTCGCGCTCGGTGCCCGTGCTGGACGCACATCTGCTCTACCACTGGTCTGTTGCCCAAAACAAAGAGAATGTTCAATGGATCGTCGTGGACACAGACCCGGAGACGCTCTGTAGCTGCATGTCGATCACTGACGGGGACGCTTGCAAGCGACCGAGTCGCGCAAGCCCTCGGTATGTGGCGCCAACGTTGGACTACGCAGAATGCCTCGACCGCTTTTACGTCTCCACCACAGCCAAGGACGTGTCGCTGATGATTGCTGTCTCGTGCCGTAAGAGCCAGCCGGTGTCGCCCGCGAGCGAGTGCGCGGTTCTGACCAACATTTTGCCAGAGGTGGGCGGCGGCTGCTTTGTTCGCCGCGGTGCCGACGTTTACCGTATCGGTGTGGTGGACCTGGACTCCAAAACGCACAAGTCTCTGGCTCACTACTACATGCACGACAAGGTCATTGTCAACGCCTTCGTGGCCCGCGGTAGCAACATGGGAAATTAGTGAAAAGCGAAAGACAAAGATGGGGATGGACGGGTGGCTGGGCGATAAGGCCTGCGCTCGTGTGAGTTCGTGTCTTAAGGGATACAGTGTTTTTGTTTACCGCTCAACGCTGCGGCCCTGTTGCCGCTTTCAAAGGATGGTGCCACGACTGGCACCACTTCTTTGCCCACATAGCATGACCACACAGCCGAGCTCACGCAATCGCGCAGACGTTGGCGCGCGCGCCGGGTTTCACTTTATGTTGTTCAAATGTTTTTTCTCGGCACTGCCGATGCTGTCGCATGCTCCTTGTCTGCTCTGTCGAGCTCAGCGGTTGCATCATGCGTGTTGGCCACGAACTCATACACGCTTGCACGCGTGTGCGTCCTCCCTATCTCGCTTGCGTGTGCACGGTATCCTTCTCCACGTATGAGGCGAGAGGGACACGCGCGTGCGCAAAGAGACGGGAGCACACCGCCCATCAGACGGCGCGCGGGCGCACATTCCTCTCTCCGCACAAGCAAGCGGCTCCGAACCTCTGCAGTGGCAGGGAATGCGCTTGCATTGCTTTTGTTCCGGTGCACTCGCTGCGGCGCGCTCGGAGGGGGGATCGGGTACATTGCCCGGGACGGAGGCGTAGGAAAACGTGAGTCGATGATAGCGGCGGACGCGGGTCATGGATTCCGCACGAGGTTGCTTTGGTGGTGCCTCCGCAGTGACGTGGCATCACCCGATAAAACAGGCGGCCAAGCGAGAACCGGTTGTTATCATTCGCCTTCGGGCGTCAGCGGCTGCCAGTGTTGCATCCCTGCTCGCCGGATGTGCATGCCAGATGGTGTGTTGCACTCTGCTGCTCGTCCTCGCGTTTGAGGCACATACGTGGGTCTTTCGATATGTGTGTATACTGTTTACGATGCTTGCGCTCTGTCTCACCGCTGCTTCTACGAATATGCACCCCCACCCCTCGTTCGCCATCCCCTCATGCTAATGAACTCGTCCACTCTCAGAATGCCCCTTCTGCGCCCGCTTTCTCCGCTCCTGTGCACACGGTTGGTGACTGCGCCGCTGCCATGTGTTGTGCACTTGTGTAATGTGCGGTGCTGCTGACATGCGCCGCAGGTATCACAAGTGCCAGGTGTCGTCCCCTCCCACTGTGCCTCTCTCTCTCTGTCGTTGCCCATCTAGAGTGAAGCGATTTGGCGCTGTCCGCCGAGTCCTCCACCGCGCCCCGCATTCGCTCACGTTTTTGTGTTGCCGAAGGTGCGCGGCTCGCCCATCAGCGCTCTCAGCACGCCCGCTCCCGGGGGACCGAGTTCACGTGCTGGACCCCGTGTGAAAGGGCTCTCTTCTGTGAGGAAAACCTGTGCGTATACCTCTCTTCTCTTTCTGCGACGTGACGTCATGGCGCATGGTGCTGAAGAATGCATCATGGCAGCGCCAGGCTGTGTCTACCTTACTCCTGAGCAGGAGGAGCAGCTCGTGGATCGCCTCTACACGCAGTCCCTGCTGCACAAGGAGGCTACCATGGCAGAGTTGGATGCGCGCTACTACCCTGTGGCCGCCTCGCAGGCCATCTCCCAGGAGATGCTGCAGAAGAGTGTGCAGCGCCAGGTAGATGTTGAAATGGAACGGCGACAGCAGCGCCGGAAGGAGATGGACGCCATGGCGGTTGCCGAGGCGACGGGTCACGCAAACGGCAGCCGTGTCGCCGCTTCCAAGAAAACGATGACACTGGAACAGACGGACGTCAGCGTTCGGCGCCTCTACGACGACACACTCGCGCGCAAGAAGGCGAGAAAGGCGGAGAGCGAGCGCCTCTACGCGTTTCACCCAGAGGACCTCAAGTCGGCCAAGCTGTCGAAAGCGGCGCTGCAAGAGTCCGTCAACCGCATGAGCAAGCCGAAGAAGACGGAGTTCACGATGGCGGAGGTGAACAAGATCTATGACCTGTGAGCCTTCACCGCCCTTTATCGTGCCCCTCATGTAGCCCCTGTGCCGGCGACGATGCGTGTGTGTCTCAGCAAGTGCTCAATCAGGCTCACACCGCCGTGCTCAGTGTTCTTTGTTTCTCGTGTGCGAGCCTTGTCCGTTTCCTTGCGCGCCTCCCGATGCCCTTGCACCCACGTGGGATGTACGCTACCTCGTTCTCTTGTGTCTGAGCCCGTTGTATTCTCTGCTGCCGGGCTGCCTGTCATCTTCCCAAACCCTTCCAGCATCTTTTTCTTCGTCTTTGCCTCCTCTTCTTCCCTCCACGTGTGTTGGAGATGTGACAGGTGCACCAGTTCCGCTCGCGCGCGGTCACGCGGCGGCTCGGCTCCTTTTTTTTGGGAGGGGGGGTGAGCATGGGGCGGCATAACAACACGAGATGCACCATCATAGTGGATCATACTAGTGAGGTCACCGCGTCCTCCGGTGAGCCCCCATCTCCGGTCAGCGGCTGGCTCTTTCTTTCAGCACGCATTGCTTGGCTTCATTCTCTCTGTCGGGAAGGTCCAAGATTTGACGGCGCGTCCCTTGCCACCGAGACTGGCATGGTCTGAGTTCCGTTGTTTTGTCCGTGCTGCAGGGAACACGCCGCCCCACGCCGTCTGCTCACGTCGCCGCTATTAAACATCCTCTTCTTTCTCATTCTGCTCTGTCTTCGCTTATTGGCTGTCTCGTGACCAGCGCCTAGCATAGGTGTGCCGATAAGGATTCCTGTCGCTGAGGTGGCGTCTCTCTCCGTCGCTCTCTTTCTCACTTGTCGGAGGCGGGTGCATTCATGTGAGCGCCTCTCTCTGTGACCTCTCTCTGATGTCGGAGGAGAAAAGGACGACGAGTGCCGCCCCTGAGGCGAAGTATAATGCTTACGCTGAGGCGGCAGATCCGGACCGCTATCGTGTCGCTGACGCTCTGCTTTTCACGTGCGCGGAGCACGGTAAGGCGTGCGTTCTGTGCGTCACAGCCGGCAAGAATGGCCGCAACGGACGCACAGCTGCCGTTGGCGCCACGATTTTCTGGTTGACTTGCCCGAATCTGAACGCCATCATAGCGAGATTTGAGGGCCACCGATGCGTCCGGGCGGTGTCAGCGGCGATGGCGCAGCAGCCGTGTCTCTGTGACTGGCACGTGCAGTCGCACGACGTGTACGCGAGTCGCGCCAGGGAACTTCTCTCGCCGGCACAGTGGTGTTTTTTCGAGGCCCACTTTCTCTCCGACGATCAGCCGTCCCTGCACAAGTACGGCAATGCCGCGGTGAGCCATGCTGCGGGCATGAAGTGTCTGCACGCCCTCGTCGCCCAGACCCTGGCGGGTGTGGCGAACCCCGTTGGCTCGGTTGTGGTCAACTACATCCTCTTGCAGCATCAGCTCGTCCGTGAGGCGGCCGAAATGGGAAACACTGAGCAACACGGAGTCGAAGAGAGGCGGCTCTCGATGAAGGCCACGTTGGACAGCACACGTTTGTTTTCGGACTTCATGACGGCTTTTGTGAGGGCAGCGTCGGAGCGGGCTTGTGAGGGCTGGCATGGCCTCCGCAACGTGTCCTTCGAAGTCCCACTTCCTGAAGGCAACATGTGGGGCAAGACAGCCGTGCAATACATGTGGCGGGCCGATTCTCAGCTAGCGACTCTCTGCCCCGATCTCTGCGCGCGGGCGCTGACGGTGCTCGTTGCGTTGGAAGGACAGTTGCGGCATCGGCACAAGAAGCACCGCATCAACTGAGACTGCGGGCACCCCGCACACGCGTCGTGGACCCTGCCAACGGGCAGGCGGCATCGCATTTCGCAAAGCTTTCTCTTGTCCTCGACACGCTTTTTTTTTTTGGACCTGTGTACTGGCAGCTGACATGCCGAAAGGCGCTCCTTCAACCACGCTGGTGCTGCTGCCGGCGCATCCACCTCAAATGAGCGTCCGTTACCCCGTCTGGTGGTAAACAAATCTGCCTACTAATCGGGGCGTTGAGAGGCCGGTGTAGGCGTCGTGGTCGAAGGAGGAGAATGGGCAAGGGGCGAGCGCGCGGCACTGAACGAGCAACGAAAGAAGTTGAACATCGTTCCCCTTCTGCGCTCTTTCTCCGAGGTTTACTTTCATGCACTTGCAGGTACAGCGCCGGCGGCGTGCGACCCGCCGCACGACATTCCACGCCATTGCCGTGCCACGAGGTGTCTCAGACAAAGAAGTCGCAGTTAGAGGTCCCAAGTACAAGGGCGATGGGTGCGGCGATGGCCGAAGCAGCGACACTTCCATCAGTAACCGGGCAGATGCGTGCGCCGGCGAAACTGTCACCCTCAGCCCTCCTCCCTCTGCTTTCCCGAGCCGCACCAGTACATACCACTGCACCGATGCGCTTGCCATCGTGGCAACATCGAGTTTCCTTTGTTTATCTTTATAGGCCATCTGCGTGTCCGACAAAGGGAGCCAAACGCGTGCACGTTACTGAGAGCGAGCGTGGCTGCTGCGGTAGACGGTTTGCCTGTTATCGTCCGCTCATGCACCTCGCTGGAACGTCATGCGTGCGGCAGCGCGGCGCATACTTTTCCACACCGGAGCTGAGCTCATCGTCTCATAACGAGCGTAGCAGCAGCGCGTGGCCTACGGGGTCGCCGCCACAGCGGCACACGCACGCGAGTACGCCTGCGGCGACGTACACGCACGCGCCCAGCCGCGATGTTGCATTCGGGGGCCGTGCACATGTTGCCACTCACCGAAGCCGCGACACTCTTACTGCCGAACTTCAGCGCATTCGCGCGGAGGCGAACACAATTGTAGTGGAGCGCTGGTTCTGGCGGTGGGGCCTCTACGCGGTTCGCCGCGCTGCCTTGAGGCGCATCCAGCACCGCGCTCGGCTAGTTTTGTGGAGTCGTGTGGGTGCCAGGTGCTTTGCGTGGTGGCGATTAGTTGCGCAGCGGCGCCTGTGCCGCGAGGTGCTTTACCGAGAAGCCGCCGCGCGCGAACGCGCGACGTTGATTGAAGGCCTCTGTCGCGTTGCATGGGACAAGTGGCGTCAGTGGGCGCGAGTGCGTGCACGGCAGTGCGCGAGAGCTGCGCATCTGGGGCTGGTGAACCGACAGCGGCACGCACTTCTCCGATTTCGCGCATGGACGTGTCATCCCCGTCGGTGCCGTCAGCTGCGGTCTGTGGAGCAGATTCGATTCTCCGCCGAGCGATCGCTGGCCCGCTTTACTCTGATCCGTTGGCGTTTGCATGCCCTAGAGAGCTACCTTGCCTTTCCACTGCAGGTGCGGGCGGCGCAGCAAGTGGCGACGGCGGCGTTTCGCGCGTGGCAGCGGCGTGCGCTCATCGGGGCCAGCATGCGGCTCATCCGCCACGAGGCGCTTTTGCACGTGGCGGAGCGGTGCTTTGACCGGTGGAGGCGATGGCTCCGGCGGCGGTTACAGGCCGCACTGCTACGCGAAGCGAACGAGGCTCGCCTTTTGCTGCGCATCTTCTCGCAGTGGGCGTGGCACCATGAGCTCCACGCGTTAGACTACGAGCAGTACGTCGCAGAACGTCATCTGCCACGCCTCTTCTCTTGATCGTCTTGAGCTGTTGTTGGCACTTGTAATGAGAGGGAGCAGGAGCCGATTCCTGGAGGGCCGCTCGGTGACTAGGGGCCGTGACGGCGTGCCGATAAGACGTGCACACCCACAGAAGCTCAAACGCGAAGGTGCGCACTGATAACTCCCTTCAGCGCTACATGGCGAAAAAAAAAACGAAAGGGAAAAGACGAAAACCGACAGAAGACGCTTAACAACGAAACGCGGTGTGACCAACATGTGATGAGGCGCGGGTGAGGAGGGGTGCCTCCCTTTTTCGCCCGATCTGAGGGAAGGAGAGGGAGCGCTGCACGATACTCCACTCGCCCAGGCGCCCACCTCGTCTTCCCCTCCCCCCTCCTTGCCCCCCATCATTTCCATTGCTTTCCCCTCTCATAATAATACGGTGAAAAAAAACGTCTCCACACCTATGCGTGCGCATGCCCACACACGTGACCTCACATCGAGCAAAAGGGTTCTCCGCCGGCCTTTTCTGTTCTCTTCTCCATCAGCGCTTCCATTTGTGGACTTGTTTTTTCCGTTGGCTCTGTTCGCTGTGGCGTTGCCGCTATTCTTCGCATCCCCCTCCTCACGGCCGCTTTTCGCGTGCCTCTTCTCAAGTCACCTGCCGCGCGCGCTCTCTTCCCTTCGTCTCTGTCTCGTTGCCTTTCAGAAAGCAGGCGTCGAGAAGAGAACATGTCGTCTCTATCGGAAACGCTGTCAGAGCAGCTGATGAGCCACCCGTTCCACCGTGCTCTGGAGCTTTTCTTTGCCGCCGCGCTGGCGTATTTTCTGCTGCAACGCTTCCACCGTCGCGGGAAGGGGAAGCCACCAAATCCGATGAGCAGGCTGTCCCCTGAGGAGCAGGAACGTCGCATTGCCGCCTTTCAGTCCATTCCGTTCCGTGCCGAGTGCTCGGTGACGTCGAACGTGCCCGTGCCGGAGTACCACGGGCTGACCGAGGTGGTCGGACGCGAGGGGAGCCACATCACCATTCTGCGGCCCGGCTCATCGGAGGCGGAGGAGTGTCTAGACCTTGCCACCTACGACTTTCACTCGTTCTCAACGCTGCCGGAGGTCGTTGAAGTGGCACGGGCGGCCGTGAACGCCTACGGCGTGGGCAGTTGCGGACCTCGCAGCTTTTACGGCACCATCAAGCCGCATCTTGTGGTGGAGCAGGACCTGGCCAAGTTTCTCAAGACAGACGAAGCGGTTGTGTACAGCTTCGCATATGCCACCGTGGCCACCCTCATCTCCTGCTTTTCCGGCCGTGGCGACTATCTCGTGTACGACGACGGCGTCAGCTCCTCCGTGATGGAGGGCTGCATCCTCTCTCGCTCTGACATTCGGCCGTACAAGCACTGCAGCATGACGAGTCTGGAGGAGCGGCTCCAGGAAGTGGTGGCGAAGGACGGGTACAGCAAGCCTCACCGCCGCTTCGTCGTAACGGAGGGCCTGTTCTCAGATACCGGCGAGATCTGCCCGCTGCCCCAGATCTTGGAGCTGTGCCACAAGTACAAATTCCGCCTCCTGCTGGAGGACAGCTACGGCTTTGGCGTACTGGGCGAGTCGGGGCGCGGCACTCCTGAGCAGTTCAACATCCCGACGATGGACGTGGACGTGTACATTGGGAGCCTGAGTACGTCTATGGGTGCGGTTGGCGGTTTCTGCGCTGGCGCGTCGAACATGATTGATCATCAGCGCCTCACCTCCACAGCGTACGTGTTCTCGGCATCGTTGCCCCCCTACATCACGGCGTCCGTCTCGCAGTCGCTCGCGGTGCTGGCGCGTGATGACACGTTTGTGGCCAAGCTGCGGAGACACACGAAGCGCATTCGCAGACACCTCCGTGAGGCCGGGTTCAACGCTGAGAAGATCAAGCTGGTGGACAGCATCGACGACGCCTCTCCGGTGATTCTTCTTGCGGCGGAGCGGGAGTACGTCGAACGCGAGGGGCTGGAAAAGGTGGAGAACCGTCTCCAGCGCGTCATCAATGCCCTGCAGAAGAAGAAAGTGGCAGTCGTGCGAAACGTCTTCACAACAGATGAGCCGGTGAACAACGTCTCGGGACTGCGTATTGTGGCCAAGAGTCTGGCGACGGAGGCCGAGGTGACGGCGGCACTTGAGGCAATCGAGACTGCCGTGAAGGCCGAGTTTTCGTAGGCGGCGATGCAGCTGTAATGCCGAGTGTGGTGTGTACCCATAGCTTCGCTTGTGTGACTAACTGGAGGACGTGCACGGAGCTGACAACCACTTTCGTTTTTGTGCTAGGGCTGATGTGGTGTAGGGTTCTGGGAACAAAATGAGTTTTGCCCGCTCTGCTGTCTCCGAGCGTCCTGCACGTTGTGCTGCCCCGCGTGACTCTCGCGATGGAGGACGACCTCTCCAGGAAGTCGCACATCGGACTCCAGCAGCTCGTTTGCGTCGATCTCTTTCAATCGCTCTGAGCGTGTGTAGCCCGGCACTGGCCGCCGAATCTGTGAATGTGTAGTGCCCCCCCCCCTTTCGTAATAGAAAGTAGAGCGAACAAATAAAGGGGGAACACATGAATGACGTGAGAGGGCTGGCAAGGCTTGAGGTGCTAATACATAATGCGGCGTGCAGAGAGGCGCTGCGCAGATGGGCGCCGTCACAGGTCAAGGGAAGGGAGAAGAGATATGCGACACATGTGCTAGAAGCGAGTGTCGTTCTCTCTCCCTCCTTGTGTGTTACAGGCATCCACGAGTGACGTCGAGAACAAGCGAAGCATGCGCTGCGTTGGCGTGCCTACGCACTGCTGATGCTGCGGATGCGCAGCGCCCTCGGTACGAGACGAAATAGGCTGTTTGACGGAAGTTGTCTTCTTTTTTTTTGAGGCTTTGCACCCGCGGCTGTTCTCTTTATCGTTTTCCCCATTGATCTGCCCCACCTAGGAGCGGCCCCTCGAACCGTTGTCTCGCCCACTCCCTCCCCTTTCTCTCTCACTCACTCTCTCTGCGTTCCCCTGCTGTACCTTCGGCCTTCACGTCGGTGCGGTTCGCCGCCACACATCCCCCTTTTTTATTCCCTCTCCGTACCTGTCATGTTGTCAGAGGCTGCTCCTGCGTTGTCGCGCCCCCATGGCCGGGTGGTGGGTGAAGTGTGCACGTGTGAGAGTGAAGGTCAGGAACAAGGAAAGCGCAACAACACCATACAGAATGGGACGCATCGTCGCTCGGGCGCATGTCTGGCGCACAGGCACACGCACTCGTCTCGCAGCTCCGATTGGTGCCAGAATAACGTATGCGAACTTCTGCCGACTTTCCATCGGATGGCGAAGTGCTTATGCGCTTCTCTCGTCATGTGCCACCGAGCTGTCTGTTGCGCAGCAAGCCGCAACGCTCATCCTTTTTCATGGTGGACAAGTAGGGCATCCGCGGGATGAATCACCGGCGGATGCGTGCTCGACGCGGCGTGTTCTCGGTGTCGCGCACATGCCTTTGCGAATCTTCTACTCTCTTCTCGCTGCTGACCTCCCTATCTTCCTGGTTCAGCCTTTGTTGGCATCAGTGCTTCTTCGTTTTCTTATAGTGGAACAACCTCTTCCGCAGCTTTTTGCGAGTTAGGCCCCGATTCATTCTGGTGACTCTGCGCAAACGGCCACCTATTTCCCCGCCCAGCTTGAGAGTAATAGAGTGAGGTGCGAGTGTGCGCCGCTACACCTTACTCTGCTCTCGCCGCACGCGGGCTCTTTTTTTCGCCTGGCTCCTTACAGTGGACTCCCGTTCATACGGTCCTGCAGTGCTCCCAGCCGTAACGATCGCCTATCTTATTTGGGCATTTCTTCGCTCCCCCCCTCGCGACGCTGCTCCAGAATTGTGCACATCTTTCGTTTTCATTTCTTTGGTGTTGATATTCGTTTTCTCCCACTACACACACCCCGTCCACCATCTCTTTTTTGTTATTCTCTTCACTTGCTCCACCGAGTCATCACCGGTGGCACTCTGCAGGCGCATCCACAGCCGCACGCTCGCCCGAAGGTGGGGGTGGGGTGGGGAAGGGAGCACTTGCGCCCTGAACGTCTTTTCTGTTTTCGCCTCTCTTTTGCCTTTCCTGTTCCTTTTCCGAGCACATCTACATTCCATACGCGCTTCTCATCGCCACGCTCTACCGTAGCCGGAGCGATATTCACCCACAGCTCCCTCCCTCACTCCTCCATCATCAGAGAACAGGACCTCTTTTTCTGTTTGTGCGTGCGCGCTCTGTATCTGCTTTCCCTTTTTCAATTGTCGAGTGCTCACCTCTTCCATGTTCGTTTCTCTTTTCGTTCATCTCGTGCGTGGTTCTTGAACCTTGGAGATACGCCGCCGCAGAACGCATCTCCACCAGCCCAGATCTTGTCTTTGCTCCCATCCTAACAGACACGGAATTCCTCTGCGTCATCATTTTTTGTTGCTGACGTGCTCGCCTGTATGGATGTTTTCTTGCTGGTAATATTATGTGATGGTTGCACGTATTTCTTGTGCTTGTCTCCGCTCTTTTCCGATTTCTACTAGAGCCTTTTTTCTTTTTGCTTCCTCGCCCTGCGCTGCTCCGCCCTGCTCCTCCACACCGTCTCTACTTGTCTCCTTTCAGGGAAACTGCATGCCGATAGGCGTCCACCCCCACCCCCTCTTCCTCTACCCCTCTACCCTATCCTCGCGTGTGTGTAAAGGCCGCTTCGTGCTTGCTTCGGAGATTTCACTGTTCTCCCGTCTTCCTCCCTCCTTGAACCTTCCCCTGTAATGTGCCCCCCCCTTCCCCTCCCCAGACCTCTCTCTTTCTCTTCCTCTCCATCGAGTTCGTTGTTTCCTCTGTCACTCGCGTCTTCGACGGCCGAGCCTGTTCACACACCCTCCCCTCTTCTTTGTCGACTTCTCATCGCGTTCGTCCCCCTCCATTCGCCGCGCGCCGCATTTCTCTGTCTTTGCGTGTGCACCAGCGTCACTGCTGCCGCCTCCCTTGCCTGCTTCCTCTGTCCGCCCGCCTCTCTGGTTCCCGTGGTGTTCCCACTGCTCTGGCACAGGGTAGCCGGTCCACCGTGTCGGGCGCAGCAACAAAAGCCATGGACAAACCGGCGCCACCGCCGCCTCCGTGTTCAACTCAGGCGCGACAGCACACGAAAGGGGAGAGAGAGTCGTGGACAACAATGGCCTTGCCCCCTGTCTTGCACCTAGGCCCGCACAAGCTGAAGCTCTTCCCTATTTGCCGCAGTGCCGAGGCCGCGCCTGGCAGGCACCGCTGCAACGACAGTCTCCTGACGGGGTTCTGCTTTGTGGGTGAGCTTCAGACGGACGCCGTCGGCCTCAGCGTCGCCAACGTCGCCGCTGACCGTGACTCCAATCGTAGAAAAGTGACCATTCTGTGGTACTACTCGCCGCTGTTCCATTTCGAACATAAGAGAATCCGGGTCGAAGAGGGCGTGATCGAGGCTGCGCTGACAAAGGAAGTAACAGCGCGCCAGCACGCCGATGCGAACTCTCCGTCACTCAAGTTTGGCGGCGCGGAGGCGGTAAAGCACGAGGATTCTTGCTCGACGCGTTCGAGTGTGGCGTCAAGCGCGGCACTCTCCGTGACCCATGCCACTGGTCTTCCAGCGCTATATCTTCGTGTCGGCAACTCCACGACATTCCGCGAGTACAGATTGGTAATAGAAGGGCAGCACAGCACAGCCCTTGGTGATTCTACAGAGCTGCGCACGCCGAGCGGTGCGGGTGTTGCTGGCGACGGCCACAATGACGTATCCGTGCATGCAGCGCACAAGCCACCAACTCTGCGACCCTTGGCCCCGAGGCGACCTACGCTGAGGCCGATCGACACGCGACCGGACGGCAACGGCTTACGAAGCACGGCGAGGCTAGCTCACAAGCGAAATGCTGCACTGAGCGGATGGCGTGCCTCCGCCAGCGCACCGACACAGTGTCACGCTGCGCCGGTGGAGGAAGAGTTGAAGGCGCTGCAGCAGCCGAGTCCTTTCAGCACAGCCGCCAGGACTGCTATCACTACTGCACCGGCGCCTCATCCACATAATGAAGGGGCCAATGTAGCGTGCGAGGCGGTGCTTCCTATGCGAATGCCCCTCTCATGCGGAGATTACTCACAGACCTCCCCGCGCGTCCCGAACGAAGGAAATTTACCGCAGTGGGCGTCGCCTGTGGACCACTGCGAAACCCGAGAGGTGTGCGCACACAAGGACTTCCCGCACGGCAGCTTCCCTTTGAGCGCAGCCGGCGGCTCGAGTGTGTCCTCGGCGTTCCTCTCCAGCTCCCTTTGCTTATGTATGCCATCCCAGTCCCCGACCGGTGCCCTTAGCACCGCGCGCTCCGCGGAAACGGACACGAATGACCTCCACTCCTCAGCTAGGGTCAGCGGCTCCTCTGGCCGCTTCCTCTACGACGTCCACCGGCATTCGCGGGAGATCACGTGCCTCGTGTCTGCCGTCTGCACCCCACTGCCGCAGAGCACGTCTTGATTGACGCCTACGCCGGCGTCGAATTCCCGTTTGACAAGAAGCCTTGCGTTTCGCACGCTCGGCAACAGCAGCGACGGCATGTCGTGCTCTATCCACGCGCCGCACGGCTCCGCAGTCCAAGGAACGCAGTTGGAGGTAGAGCGAGTGATCGCAGCCACACCGCCGTCAGCGCGGTAGAAGCCGCGCCGAGCTCCAACCAGCGGCAAAAACGCCCATCGCTGTATGCTTATGTGTGTGTGTGTGATGCGTTGGGTAGCCGGCTGCAGTCCTCGCTTCATTGCTCCTGCTGCTTACACCTTTCATCGGCATTCTTTTTTTTTTTCCAGTTCCGCGCTGTTGCGTCTTCCTATGTTCTCTACCCTTATCCCTTTCTCCCGGTTTTCTCGCTCACAGGCACCGACTGTCGTTGGGGGCTCTTGCACGACTGGCATGGGCCGGCCTCCTGTAATATCATATGTGCATACGTGTGTGTGTGTGTCGTCATGTTTATGTGGCGCCGTGCGTCGACCGGAGGGAGGTATCAGTGAGGCGGCAGAGACCAATGTCAACGGTCGCGCTAGCCACTGACACATTGGCGCGAGGGTTTTCGCGTGTGGGGGGCGGGCCGGCGAGCAGTCGGGCAGGCGGTGGAGAGAAATAGGGGAGGGGGGATGGCCCAAATAACGAGAGAGGAGGGAGTCAGTTTAAACGCCTGGCCTGCCACATATTTTTTCTCTTCGCTCTCGCTTACGAGAGGGTTCTTATTTTTTTTTTCTTTTCGGAGGTGATGGTCGGTGCGGCTGTTCAGCGTATCACTTCTTTTTTTGTGTGTGTGTTCCCATTTCGTGGATATCGTCATGTGCTACACTGAAGCCGACGTGCATCTCTCTCTCTGCAGGTGTGTGTGGGTGCTTGCATGTGCGGCTTGTGTAAAAGGGCGCTTAAGCACTCTGGTTGGTTTTCTTATCCACCACCCACCCCCTTTGACATGACGGCTCCCCTTTTATCGGTTGTTGTTGTGGCTGTCTTTGCCCCCCCTCTTCCCTCTTTTTTTTTGTTTGTGAAGTCTCCATGTGCGCTCACATTCTCCTCCTTGCGTGTCTGCGCTAATGTACTGCGCACACCTTCACCATGTGCTCTGTCCTTCCACTCTCTCCCTCTCACTGCGAATCTGGCACGAGGGTCGTGTCTGTGTGTATGCGTGCGCGTTCTGAGTTCGCCGCGTGCTTTGTTTTACATCTCTTCACCACTTGCAAGGATGATGTAGTTTTCCTTTCATCTCTCTCCGCCTTCCACCTCTTACTCATCCCGTCTCCCTGTTGACTCTTGTTTTTCTCTGAATGAGTTTCGCTTGTCTTCACGCGGGATCAGCGTGACTGCCGTTGCGCGAGGTTGAGGACGGCACTACCGAGTACCTCATCAACCCTCTAGCTCGAGGTCGCTCTCTCCATATCGAACTGTTTTTACGCAGTCGTCTCTGGGACCTGTGCGACACGCTCCCTCACGTTACTTCATCGTTTGTCCCTCACGCATTCGGTGCATTTTCTTTGTATGTCGGCTCGTTACTTCGAACCTGTTGTGTGTGTGTCGGCGTGGCTGCGTGTGTCTGCTTCTCTTTTATGCTCAAAGAAGAGATGTGTGCCACCACATAGCGGCCCTATGCTCGGTGATGGCGTGCAAACCTGGTTGAACCCATGCCACATGTGTGTGTGTGTGTGTCTGTGCATGGGCGTGTCGGCTGTGTTCGTGGCCGCTTTTTTTATTCTGAGCCGATGGAGGAGTGCTTCTCTCCCTCTCCTTTCCTTTTTGACTTTGCTGCGTAGTGTGGCTCTCGCTACTGTCTTCTCAACAATTGCAGCAGCGGAGAACTGCATCAGGCGAACGGACCACAGCTGCAGGTGGCGACGAGTGAAAACTCGCCGTTGCTACTCGGGTAGCTGTCGCAGTGCAGGTGCACTCTTTCTGAGAGTCACCGCCGATTTGCGAGTTTGGGTGCGTGTATTGCCATTGACACCTATCCCCTTCTCTGCGCATCAGCCGTGCACACCGTCTTTTTCATGGTGCCGTGCGCCGTGGTTCGCGCACTGACTCGGTGTCGGTTCGCACCCAACATGACGCGTGCACGAGACATGAGGCGGTTCAGCCGCCAGGGTGTTTCTCTTACGCTCTTCCTCTTGCTTGTCGCCTCCGACGTCTTCGCCTTTGCTCGATTTCCCGACTTACTGCCAACAGAAGCTCAGGTGCGTGTCACTGGTGAGGCGTGAGCTGGAAGGAGATTGCACATCGCCGGCAGTCTTCCATCAATGCACACGCCAGCGCACCCGACTTCATGCATGCAGACCAGAAAGGAAGTAAACCAACGCATACACGAGCACATCACTACACACAACGCACATACGCCTCGCCTTCCTCTCCCCTACTCTAGGATCGGCACTGGAAAGAAACAAAGAGCGGCGGTACCGGTCCGCCGTTCTGCTCTCCCATCCACTGCGTGTCTCTTGTCCACAAAGGTGAAGACGCGGAAAGAATCCCACTTCATGCTTGACCGCCTTGCCCGGATACACAGAGAAGAAGTGAAGCATCAAGCACACTCACGCACCCGCCCTGCCATAGAAGGCTCCTGCGAACGGTATCGGCGGCACATCATAGAGTAACTCTGAACTTACGCGTGCCCCTCACTCCTTGTCCGCCATCCACCCCATTCCGCCCCCCTTTCCCACACTTCTGCTTTCCAACCTTATTGGTTTCTTCTGTTCTTGGGGTGATACCCCGTCTTTGCATCTCTCTCGTGTTGCGAAGGCAGCGCCTGTGGGGCTGCGCGGAAGTCCGTTTTCCTCACCTGCCTCGGACCTCCGCTTTCTCGTTCTGCCTCACCTCCCCCTCTCTTCGCCGCCGTTTCGGCTGCCGCCACGATGAATGGCACTCGGCGGTTCTCGGCGGCACCGGTGAACTTCGACCGCTTCATCGCGCTCACCCGCTCGTACTCTCGCAGTTTGTCTCCTGACAGAGAGCTTGATCAAATGCTGCGGCCGTTCCAGGGCCGGGCAACGGCATCGACGAGCGCTGCCACTCGCGAGTCTACAGCCAGTAGAGTGGCGACTCCGCAAGCGCGCCATCAGCAGATGCGCAAGGGTGAGCTCATCTACAAGGAGTTTGTTTCGACGGAGGCGCGAGACGGGAAGCCGTACTGCGGGACCGCCCAGTCCGTTTCCATGACGCAGAGCATGACGGCGGACAATACAGTTTCCTCCGCTTGTGCCGCCACATCAACGCCGCGCAGTGTCTCCGGCGGCGCCGCCGCGTCGACCTCTGCTGTTTCGACAGGCTTCTCTTACCTCGTCCTCGACGGCTGCTCGTTTGGGGAGGAGACACAGGAGCTGAGGCCGGGCTCGTACTCTGCAGACGAAGTGGACCCCCTCCTTCAAGCGGCCATGCAGCTGGGCAGCCCCCTCTACGACCCTGTCAAGCGGCAGTTTGTGTGCTGGCAGCTACACGTTCTCGAGAAGCGTCCACGCGCTGCCTACGGCGATGTGGAAGGCGTCAGTTGCGACTTCTGCGGCCACACCGATTGGCTCGAGGGATTGGCCGAGCGAGCGACGACCTCTCCTTCAGCGAGCGGAACGGTGGTGAATGATGAAGGGAAAAAGGATGCCACGGCGCCCTCAGCAGCAGCATCTTTCACTGCGCACGCGCGCTTTTTCTACAACTGCTCCGCCTGCCAGGTGGACATATGTCAGGCGTGCTTGGAGGAGGTGCGGTCTGATGAGCGTCTTCACGTGCCATGCTTTCAGTGTCAGCGCTGCGGAGGCTACGAAACGCGCCAGAATGCGCCGTTGCATCGGTGTGCGGAGTTGACCCTGATCTCAGACGACGACGAAAGGCGCACAGGGGTGCAGGCGTTGCTGACATCGCCGAACAGAAACGCGGACGCTTCACAGGCACTGCCGGCGGCACCCGCGACGACGTCTCCAAAGTGCAGGGGCGTGCCGGCCGGAAGGCCCGTGCGTCTCGGCCTCTGCCGACGATACCAGCAAGCGGCGAAAGGGGTGGCGGCGCGAGACACAGAGATCGCCGCCCATGCCGGGAAGATCGCCAACTCGGCTCCTCACCGAAAACGCAAGCGAGCTTCTCCGGAAAGAGTCCCCGTGGCAAAGCAGCGACCCGAGAAGACGACCAACGACACCGCAGAGGTGTTTCTTGTCGGTGACGTCACCGACAAGTCGTGCCGGAAAGTGAAGCCAGCGTCTGCGAGCGCTCTGCCGAAACCTGCGCCAGCAAAGCAGGAGGGGGACGACGGAGACGGCGACGCGTCACGAGCCCTTATGGAGGCTGCAATTCTCCCCTTCGCGGGATACGAAGTGCACCTCACCCCTCGCACCGCGGAGGAGGTGGGCGAAGTGGACCGTATCGCCAGGGAACTGCACCTCGTATGCTCACCGCTACCGTCGCTGGCGAAGACATGTGTGTTCAACTTCGCCACGCGCCTCGCTGCCGAGACTTGCGTCGATCGCGCCACTGCGGCATCGCTGGACGCCATCCTGAAGCGGAGGGTGAAACCTGTGTGCCGCACGTGACCTACTTTTTCAGCTCCCTGTTCGACCCTTGTCTAGGTGCCGTGCCGGGCGCACGTGGCGGTGTACTCGGGTGTCGGCGAAAGGTGTGCACCGGTACGTAAGCGTGAGCTTCCATTTTTTTTTTCGCTCGCTGTTGTGTGCCGCCGTCGCGGCTCATTTGAGCTGGTGAACGGACGCGGTCTCGCGCATGGTGCAGTGGCGTCGTTTGGCTGCGCTAGTGGGTATACGCGCCGTCTACGCGCAGGCGATCGAGAGGAGAAAGGGAACGTGCATATCAAGGAATGATGTCGCCGCGCTGTGGTTGGCTGTTCGCAAGCCTAGGCCATCGCTGATAGCGGCTATGGAGGGGTCAGATGGTCACTACGTGGAGCTTAAGTGTGTTTCTGGGAGTGGAGATGGAGGCGCCACTTCTGATAATGCTCGCCTTGGAAACAGAGAGGTGCATCGGTGATCCTGTGCAATTCGCTCTAGAGCGGATGCCCACTGCCGTTTGTACCCGAATGCCCTCCCTCTCTTTGCCCCCTTCAGCTGCTCTCATCTCTCCTCATTTTTCTGCCTGTGCCTCTCGCGGTATCCCTCTCTCTCTGCCTCTATCTGGAACTGAGGGTGTGCTGACGCCGCAACGCTTGTCTCATGTCTGTGTGCGTGTGTGCCCCCATTTGACGTTTTCTCTTTTCATTTTCTCAAGTCTGAACGACTCA